>NC_057814.1:409042213-409244766 GCF_018294505.1 Triticum aestivum | reverse complement strand
ACACACACAAACTAAGACTCCATCTCTCTCTCTCCTCTCTCTCTCTCACACACACACACACCCCACACACACACTAAGACTCCATCTCACACACACATGCTCTAGGCGGAGCATTTGTTCCTACCACCCTTCATCCAACCTTACCCGTATGATAAACAATCACCTTTATTTACTTGCATAACATGGAAAAATTCCACTTTACTTTAGTAGTCAGCAAACTTATCATCTGTACCCTTATAAAAAATGAGTTGGCGGTGATGGTGTGCCTGCCATCTTGTAATACAGACCGTATGATCTATATCTGAGGATAGAAAGCAAACTATGATAATTTTACAAAAGATACCCGCACCTCTCTCCACATCATTATCTCCCGCAACCTCATTGCTCAGCAATTAAAAAAGGAATAAGTCTCTGCAACAATCTAGCATGCATGGTGGCCGCTGCCGCCTGCCGGCGCCGTCCATCCCCATGCCTCCGCCCATTCCGACCACCAGTCACCACCACGCTCCACTCCTCCTCGCCTTATCTCTCATCTTTCATTTTTTTCGATGACATTCTCGAGATACCAGTTTTCCGATAAAATTCTTGAAATATCATTAGTTTTTACACATGGGATTACTCCTGCATGGGTCAATCACAACAGGTGTTCTGTAAAAAAAATGCATATTGATGTTCCGTGCAATGCACGAGAATCTTGCTTGTAATTATATAACGCAAATCACGAGCAGGAAGTGACATTTTTTTGACACAACCACGTTAACATGGCCACGTAAATCACTAGCTAAAGTAAATACCATTATACTTATATCCCGATGCAAAAGGTTGAGTACATGTCCGAAGAGTAGAGTCGCACACACACACTCTGTCACTCAGAATCTCTCTCACACACACACCAGTTACGTGACGCCCACTTAAGCAGACACGTATGTTACAATTTGTGCACCCGCGGGTACACGTGATGCTGCGCATTTATTTAAGCCGGAAGGCGAACCCAAACAGTAGCTGCATTCATTCCCCTCCCACCGCCTCTTCTCTGGTCGCCGTCGCCCGGTAGCCATGGGTCGGCCGAAGGTAACAACATACGCCATACTCCCGCCGGAGCGGCGCTTTAATATGGAAATTTTAGTGGTCATGCATGCATCTTTTTGTGCTAGCACTCCTATATAAGGGTTGACCGGTCGCTTCCCGTGGACGTGCGCGGGCGGTGGAAGAGGAAGGAGAAGGGAAGCGGGCTGTGGAGTAACTTCTTTACCACAATTTCTTAGGAAACTGAGTGCAATAATTGAGTAGTTTTGCAAACTACCAGTACTACACCTGAAACGGTTCAAAACCTATACTCCCTTGCCAGCGCGCGCTTCCCGCGTGAAACGGTCAGCGTCGCCCTGGAGCGTTAGTGCCGCATTAATGCCCGGCCAGAGCGGAGGCGACCTCTCACTGGCGCCGGCTTTGAAGTGGCGCGACGGCCGAGAGAGCGCCGCTTCCCGGTGCACGCGACTGCTCTGCGTCGAGACTGGCCATAGGCCCTGTTTGGATCCATGGGTTAGAGTTAGTTTGAGCTAGTTGGGGCTCAAATAGCCCTAAAGTATCCAAGCATGAGGGTTTAAATTGGAGCAAGTTGCACCGAACCCACCAAAAAAAACTATCCCACCCAAGAGGTGCTAACTGGAGATAGTTCTCATTGGGACCACTGAAAAATCACTTTTCTCTCTCCATGAAGTGCATTTATTGTCAATCTAACCCTGTCACCCAAACACCTCTTTGTCTACAGTTAGTTCAGGGTTAGTCATGAGTTAGTCTAACCTCTAGCTAAGTTAGAGTATCAAACAGGAGAGTATCAAACAGGAGCAGTATAGGACATGCAAGTTGCTCAAAGCATACAGGCAAATTCGTACGTGAAAGGATTTTTTTCTTTTTGAAAACGGAACGTGAAAGGAATTTTTTTTAGAATGCTCTTGGCATGTCGCTAACATGTGATAGTTAACCGACCTCAATAGACGGTAGAAACGCCAGCCCGCCGCACTTTGATAGAGACGAGGAGGGAGAGCAATACAAGCTGCTGGATTACTAGAGATAGGTGTCGCACGGAAGCCAAGAAATATGGTGATAGCATGGGTTAGCCATGTACTAGTATGATGTAACTACACTGGGTTGCCGTGTTTCGTACTCTTCCAGTCCACTGTGGAGATGATTGGTTAATTTTATATCGCTGAATAATATTAAATATTATGAGTGCAGACGCTCCACCACGAGGTTCCTTGCTCCTTCTCGGTCGTCTGGAATCTATATTCTTCCACTCTATTTTTTACGTGAGCTTTGTTCATCCTTTTGCCAACACGCGAGACATCTAGCATCAAGGTGCACGTGTTATGCAAGGATCGTTCCATCTATATGAAGAACACGTGGGACTGGAACTACGAGACGGACATGTACCCAGGAGTGGACGTACGAACCTGAGTAATGTAGCGCAGTAAGTGAAGTAGAAAGGCACAAATGGTATGAACATGCGTGGCATATAGGGTGTGTTTGGTTGCGTTCTCATCTCAGCATAGTTGTTCCCTCTTCATGCATTCTCAACTCAACACCCCTCTTCATGCATGCTCTCTTCATGCATGCTTCTAGTGTATTTGTGCTAAACTAGTGTGGACTCATGCACCCTCCATACACTCTACCAAACACCCAAAAGTAGGTCGAGAGAGGAACTCTTGGGCGGCATTTGTCTCTTACTACGTACTAACACTAAATGTTGTACGTGCAATGCACGGTGATGTTATGGAGTACGTGCCTAAGTACTCTACTACTACTATATTAGTTGGAGGCACATATTAACTTTTATATTTGTTTACGTGTATGCCCCGAGACCTTCCAACTAGACGTGTCTTTCTCTCCAGGTCGCACTTTGTATCGTTCATACCACTAAGTAATACTACGTGTGGTCTCCGACCCAGAAGTGGAAGAAGTGGAGACGCTCTACCACGCTGTTTTTTTACGCTTGGCTCTACCACGCTGTTCATGTCCCACTCCTTTCGCTGACTGTGGGACATCCAGCACGTGCCGTGTTTGGCACCCTTGGTCATAAGAGTTGAAACGCTAGCATTCATCAGAAATAAAAAATAATTATAAATCGGTAGTGATACTATTTTTTTGCGAACCAATCAGCAGTGATACTATACCACGCGGTTTCCTTGCTCCTCGATATCGGAAAGAATACTTCCGTTCGCCAACATGTGGGACGTCGACCATCCTGGTCCACTTGCCATGCACGCAGAACTTCAAGGGAGAGTCACCCAGGTCGTCGCGCTGCCGTAACAATGACTAATGAGCCGTCAAATCACAGGCCCACTTCCCACTTTGAAGTTGCTCGGACGAAGGAACCATCATGACTTCGTTGAATTCCGCTTCTTGAAGAAAACTACTGTACCAGCAGTACTGCTAGCTACAGTAGTTACTCCAACAGAGGCCTCCTTTTGTTCATAGGATAGGAATATGAAAATCATAGGAAGTGAGATGACATGCATCTCAATTCCTATAGAGAAAGAGATGCCATTTGATGCTTAGGATAGGAATTTTTCCATTTAGTCTAGGCTAATGTACTGGTAATTTGCTCTAAAAACTACAGTAGTAACTAGTAGTATTGGTACATGCTCGTACTCAGACATAGACACACACACTAACTACTAGTACTACTACTTCTCACATGCTGGCCAGACGCCGTCGTTCTCCTTCCCGGCTTTGTCTGCGACACCCCACCGTGCTTGGATCTCCGCAGCAGCGCGTGCGTCCTTTTCTTCTTGCAGCGGCGGGCCTCTCTTTTCTTGAGTGCTTTCTGACTTTTCCGCTCCCTTTGTGCGGCTTTGGCCGCCTCTTGCTCTACTGCCCATTCGGCCTTGGCATCTTCAAATTCCTCCCACATAGTTGTGAGGTCGCGAGCGGCGATGAACTCGGCACGGCGGGATGCCATCGCTTCCCTACCATTTTGTGTGCGGTCATGGGCGGCGAGGAACTCGGCGCGGCGGGATGCCATCGCTGCCTTACCGGTTAGTGTGCGGCGCGGTGGCATGAACGACGCTTGGTGAGAGCTCTGGGGTGGAGTGGCCGGACAACCGTATAGTGCATTGGTTTGTCAAGAGCTCAGGGACAGAAGACGAAGCAAATTTGGATTCCCCTTCAATCCTGGTCATTTATTACCGAGTAAAATGCATTGGCGGTCATCGAACTTGTCTTGACAGCTCACTTTGATCATTGTATACGAGATATGGTGATTATACGGTCACTGGCTCAGCGTATAGCTCCGTATTTGTCTGGTTGACCAGTCAAACAGTCCGCATGCGCCTCATCAGCTCGTGTTCTTTATCTATCTATGCGGGCCTACCTGTCAATGGAGAAAGAAATACTGTAAAAACCAAAATTATGCGTATGTGGGGAATCAAACCACGGACTCATCGCTGCAGCGCACCCTCGTCAGCCAAATGAAAATGAAATACTTTGCGTCAGACACTCAGGCTCACGCTGTCAAAGCATGCTAATGCATGCACGTCGCCCTCTAAATCAAAGTCCTGCTCATGGCGCAACGCAAACGGTGAGCCCATCACCTGCGCCCCCCGGCGGTGCCTGACATTACTGTTTAGACGTTTGATGGAGGCCTACGCAAACGCCGAGCATGTATTCACCTGGCTCAACACCAACGGTCATACTCGGACCGCCTTGCTCATGTATATCGTCCATCACAATGAAAATCTATAAAACAGCCTAAGCTAGAGAGGGTACTATGGTAGTATGGTACGGAGTATGTACTATCATGAGCGACCGATCTTAGTGCCACTGCACACCGAAACCCCTTCCATCGCTAGCGCGCGCTTCCCGCCTGAAACAGTCACCGTCTCTCCAGAATGTCAATGCCGCATTCACCGGACTTAACTGCAGGTGCAATTGGTGTGTCACTGACATGCGGGCCAGATGCCCGTTGGGCCCACATGTCAGTAACCCAAACGCATCTGCAGTTAAGTCACTGAAGCAGCGTCCGCATTCACGCCCGACGAACCTACTCCGGTGCCAGTTGTCCATCCGTCTGCCGCGGCTCATTGCCATTCGCTCGCTATATTAACTTGAGCCCCAGCTCCCAGCCATAGCCAAGGACCCACACTTATTCTCCTCAGGTCCCTTCCTTCTGTCGACACCACTTCAACCATGGCCTCCTGGCGCTCCGAAGCTCTCTTGGACGTACTGTCGCAGGAGCAGACGAGGGACATCGGCGGCTCCACTCTGGGCGCGCTCCAAAGCTCTCTTCGACGTACTGTCGCAGGAGCAAACGAAGGAGATAGCCGGCACCCCCCCGGCCGCCCTCCGCCGCCACGACTACGAAGCCGGTGCGCGTGCGCAGGTGCAGCCGGCAGCGAGGAAGAGTAGTACACGGTAGGTCGCCGCCGCTCTGGAGGAGGAGGTTATCGAGGCGGATGAGGAGGAGGCAAAGGCAATGACCGGCTTTCTCGGGTTCATGGCCGGACATGGTGGTCGGGCGCCGACGATCGTTTAGATTAGGTTTACAGTAGGTTTTAGTACGGTTTGTGCGAAATATGTAATGAATTTCGTCCAGTTTGTAGGAAAAGTTTTCGAAATGTAATGAATTTCATCCAGTTAATTTGAAATTTGCTTTGTTTGCACGAATTTCGTCCGGTTAGTTCATATAGTTGTCGAAAGGTATACGAGCAGCATCGGATGGCATCCATCAGTGTCCTCGGACAGATGCCGGTGTAAATTTGTGGGCCAGTGCTGGAGATGCCCTAACTATCATGCTATAATCGCTAACAATCCTCCATTATTTGGCAGGGAACAGTTATCCCTCGATCAAAATCAGATCCGCGGTGTTTCGCACTCCTCCCGCGCAAGAGTGTAAACTCTTGCTTACATAAAAATGGAGCAAGTGGACGGCACTGTAGCACGTCATATCACTCGAACTAGCCCGCCTAACGAGCGGGAAAGCACCGCCCTCGTCATTTTGTTCTGGATTTCTATCGATCGATCGCACGAAAATGTTACGCTTCGCAAGTTCTAAAGAAAAAGGCGGCACACTTATGACTCGTACGCGTCGCAACCCCGACAGTCCGGCTCGCACGCCGACCAGAGGGGACACGTGTTGTCTTGCAATTTCACTGACATGTGGGACCGTAATTGAATAAACCGTCGATAGCCGAAATCTAATCGCTCGGCGGGCGTCGGCTGAGAAGAGAGAAATGGGGGAGGGAGAAGAGATCGCCCGCCCGCCACGCACGGACTCCAAGAAATATATGGTGATAATGTGAGGTGGGCCATGCTGGAGTCTGGACAGCTTCCGGAGCCCGCTCTCACCGCCCTGGCCCCTCAAGACGCCAGCTGCCCACCGCATGCATGCATAGCAAGTAGTACTCCTTATGTGGAGGAGAGAGAGGCATTGACAAAGTCAAGGAGTGGGCTCTGCAAGAGCCCGTCTCTACACGTGCTCCTAGGTATAAAAAAATAATTCTAAAAAAAGGCATAAAAAACAATTGTGTCTTAAAAAAAGAAAGGTAAAAAACATTTGAGAGGAAATAGATAGAGAGAAACTGAGAAAAAGCTGTAACCTGGGCATTACATGAGGAAGGAGGGAGTGGTGCACATGCCAAGTTCACTGGGCTGCCGTGTTTCACACTCCTCCGTCATAACAGTGGAGACAGTAGCTTTCATCAAAATTAAACAATGAATACTCGTTGCTCGTCCTCTATGTCGGAAAGAATACTTTCATTCGCCGACATGTGGGACGTCGACCATCCTGGTCCACCTGCCATGCACAAAATTATCCTGGTCTACCCCGGTCGTATCGCAGGCCCAACCTTTCCCACTGTAAGTTGTTCGGACGAAGGAACCATCATGACTTCGTTGAATTCCGCTTCTTCAAGAAAACTTACTATACCCGCAATACTGCTACCACACGCGAAGACTGGACGGCACTGTACCATGTCATATCACTGAAACCCACTAGGCCAAACTAGCCCGCCTAGGTCATATATTTTGGAACGGAGGGAGTACGTCTCTGCACTGCTATGATTTTGTGTTGCATGTTCCTCTGTACTTTTGCTACGATTTTCCTACCATATGAACCAAATGAGGCCTGAATGTATGTCGACTATTGTCTGATCGGTCGCTAAGCCTACAATTTTAGGAGCTAGGGTATTGGTCGATCGACGAGGGATAAGTATAAGCGTACCACGAGCTCATCAGCCCCAACGTTTCTCTTCGGTGAGTGTTTTGCAAGTACTATAGCTCGCACAGTAGATAGCCTACTAACACCAAGAATCATCAAACAAGCCCTGCTGATATGATAAATAGTTCAAACTTACATCTAAGCATGCCATATATTACATCAAAAGCTGGTGAGGATACATCTGTTTCCATAACTCGGAGAGGGTTCGCATGATTCACTATCAAACAAAAGTAGCAAGATCCGCCCACACAAGACAGTGCACTAGCCCTAAGATGGTTTGATAACACGCATCGTTCTGGTAATTAAACACAGGGCAATGCAAACTACCCTGAAGGATTAGCGCGACCAACTATTTCTTGTCATCGATCTCTCGGGCAATGACCACAGCACGGACAGCGGCATGGGAATTGATTTCTGGGGCGATGTCCACAGGACTGACCGCGACATCGGAATCGATCTCTAGAAAGGCAAATACTCCTTTCCGGTTTATAGGGCTATACTACTCCCTCCGTCTAGGTGTGCAAGTCATCTTACGAAAACCAAATAGTCCCAAAACACTTAGGCGCGGTGCATTAACTTCTACCTTGTTTCTTGACATATCAACCAATAAGAGATGAGAGGTGTGCGTGCTTTTAATGACTTGCAATGGCTAGTTCATTGCATGCAATGCTATTAATTAGCAGATAAACATTGGTGACCCCAGGAGGAAACGGTGCTAAGCGTGTGGACCTATGCAGAATGAGTATCAACCAATGGATAATGGAGTTTAATTGTTAAACAATAGCAATTTTGTCTCATGCAAGAGCCTGGCTAGTACTCCAAGGAACCGCACCACGCGAGCGTTCGCAACTGCCACGTTCGGGTTGCGCTTGGCTCTTCGCCTCTTCGAGAAGATGAACAATGATGTTACTCCTACTTCTACAGTATCGAATCCACTGCTGCATGTCCGTCCACCTCGTGTGGGAGGGATAGCGTGTAGCGAAAGCTTCTACTTACTGCTCCTGCCTTTGCGTCTATGACAGGTGGGCCCAATAGGTGGTTGGCCCTCCTGTCATGCAGCCAAAGGCAGGTGCAGTTAAGGCACCAGAGTTCAGTCCGCGAGGGAGAGGGCGTTGTAGTAATCAAATTTCTCGGTCTTGTACGAGTTGACGCGACACATCAAAGCACTACACTCGATATAAGTCTTTTTACACATTTAAAATGGGCTACTTCGTATGTAGGAGTAGACATATTCTGCTTCATATGTAGTCACTTGTTGCAATCTCTAAAAAGATTTATATTTGGAAACGGAGGGAGTACAACGCATGCATGCATGTCGTGACTTTCCTTTTGATACTTGCATGTGTTGATTTGATGCACCTTGCCAAATTTTGACTATAAATTTAACTAACCAAATTTTCATGCATGTCACAAAAAATTACGGGGCTGTTTGGATTGTGACTATGTTTGTCTTATGTTGCCACATTATTTTTCCCACACTTGCCACACTTGCCTAACCTGAGTTGCTCAAATTGTTAGACACACTTTGGCTTGCCTAAGGGAATCTTGCCACAATTTTTGTGTCTATGACATGTGGGGTTCACTACTAATAAAAAAATCTTGTCTTAGGTGTGGCTTATAAAAAAGACTTATATTTAGGAACGGAGGGAGTAGAAAATATAAATAATAATGCATGTTGGGGCAACCCACGTTTCCGCTAATTTTAGCCGTGGGCTTGTTCACAATTTTTACGAGGGGTTGGTTGTTCATTTAATGGAGGGACTTGTAGTACCAGACTTGAACGATACAAAGTGCGACCTGGCACACCGTAACACCACTTGGAACAAGCGGGTAGCTATCTCAAAAAACAATCAACAACTAAAAAACCGCGACCTGGCATGTAGTAGTACACAATTTTAAACGATTGTTTTGATGGAGTGAAAAAGGAAAACTACCCCACTACGTATATATAGGCCGGAACCTCCGCGCTTGCTTGCTAGGGTTGCTCTATTCACACACTCTCATCCTCTCCAGATCTAAACAAGATAGGGGTAGTAACACTGTCTTTCTCCCTTCAAAAAACACTGGCTTTCTATCCTCACCGCTGGTTACAGATCCGGACGTATCCCCCTCCGCCGGTGAAGGGGAGGAGGGGCAGCGTTTAGGCCAATGTCGACGGTGAGGGAGAAGACCCACTGCTGGCCGCACTGTTATTTCTGGCCGAGCGCCGGCACGGGAGGTCCTCCGATCCCTTCGTCGTTGCCTGTGGGCGGATCCGGCCTCCCGCCGCCCACCTATCCACATCCCGACGACCTTCAGGTATATCTTCGTTCGAAACCGCCTTAGCTCTACTTCCCCAGCTCACTACGTCGCTGCATGTGCATCATTTTCTACCTCTCAGCCCCTCTCAATCGGATGGTCCAACGTCACATTTTTTTCTTCTATTGTTAGAGGTAAAGCTACTTCATGGAGTTGAATCTTGTACTCCCTCCGTCCGAAAATACTTGTCATTGAAATGGATGTATCTAGATGTATTTTAGTTCTAGACACATCCATTTTGATGACAAGTAATTCCGGACGGAGGGAGTACTTGGTTCAAACAAGAAATAAAGTGTGGGTGGGGGAATTTAGTATGTACATTGGACTTGGTACAAACAGGAAGGAAAGGGAGTGAAAGTAGTACAGACTGGTCATCCAACCGGTCTCTTGGTCGAAAAGGGAAATATAGGGGTAACGCTGTACACAGTGGTATGACCAGGACTAGATTTGCTATCCACACATAGGAGTAGGTGCCTAGAGTGAACAAAACCCAGATATGTTTCTTGGATGTTTGTTTCTCGGGGCAACAAACTATGAATCACCACTTTATGCCCCTGTTTACGTACATGGTGCTGGACTGCTGGTGCACCCACTGTCCCATGCCCTTATACCAAATATTTAGGCTCCGTTCGGAATAAAGGGGTAGAAAACATAGGTCTTGATGAAAATAGAGGAATAGGAAAGGAATGTAGGTATAAAACTATGGAACAGCTAACCGGAGGAAACTCTCAAGAGAATGTGTTCGGATGGACTACGAAATGTACAGATTTGTTTTTTTAGAGTAGCATGCTTGGAAGTATGAGATGCTATTTGTTTATTCAGCTGCACAGTGACTACTCTTGTCCTCACCTCACGTACCACACATAGGTTGATTTTTTTATTCCGGCAACACAGCACAGCAACCTGTCTAACGCATGGCAGCGAGCGCCTGCCTCGGGATTCCGCCCAAAAAATGAGCAGCGCGTGGATGTTTCTAATCCTATGGAATCAGTACTACCAGACCAGCTTTCCTATGAAACACTATTCACCTTTCCCGTGTTCCGAACGGTTGGAAGGGAAAGAATACCGTAGGAATTGTGTTCCTACGAAAATCCTGCACCAAACCTGTGAACCGAACGCAGCCTTAGCTGTTCTTAATCTAATGTCCCTGGTAAAAATGAAGCCATGCCACTGTTATAAGCCATGACAAGTTTAGCCAAATGTTTTTGCCTGTAATTGTTTGAGACTCTGACTGTTTCCTCTATGCCTTTTTGTGCAAACAGGGATATCCAATTCATCTGGTTGCTGTTGTGACCTTTTGGTGCACTGCACAAAACTCTTCTTAAAAGAAGTGACTTTTGTGTTGTTTAACTGGAATGTCAGAATGGAACCGTTGGTTCATTTTGGTGGAACTGCACAAAGGGAGATCTGTGTTCCAATCCTAATCATCCATATTGGCGCCATAACCTTCCTTTAGGTAAGAATGATATTTAATGCCTGTGTTCATCTCTATTTTCCGACTGCCATGAGAAAATAATGTTGTTTTTTACTAGTACACTTGTACTCCCTCACTGACAAAACCAATTCTGAATTAGAAGGCCAATCATGTACTTGGTTTCACCAACTGGTGAGGAGAAAGAGAAACAGAGCATGAAGAGGAAGAAGAATAAACAGTGCCAAGGCGATCTTGCTGAAGCCAGAGGCCTCAGTCAAGGCCATTCAAGGGCTCCGGCAACGACTACCTTACATGTGAGACGATCCTCCAGGGAGCCCTTCCACTTCTGCTGTCTCACTTAATTAATTAGGAGTACTTAAGTACCACTAATTTATTACTGCCTAATTTTCCTGTTGGAGTTAAACAAATCTTTAGTAGGACCCTATGCTGAATCATGTACGTGTGTATGTTTGTCTATGGAGGTGAATCATGTGGTGGAGCAGGGAGGGAATATTATTAGTGTCATGACATAATAGTGCTATTGTTTTGCATGTCAATTTATTGCCATTGGTTGAATGAGGCAATGTTTTGCGTATTGTCCATCATGAATTTGATGCTACTGTTTGAGTAATATGGTAATGTCTTCCTATCCTTTCTCACTAAGCTAATGAAGGTTTCACCTTGTTCCTACTTGTGCAAACAAGGATCATGTTGTGCCAATCATACATTTTAGTGGAACTACACAAGACAATACAATGAACTGTATCCCAGCCAGTGCTTTAACTCTGCTGGAAGTTCTTGATAATCTTTCGATATAATCTCAGCACTGGTAAACAAGAGTGATTTCAACCATACATTTGAAGTGCACAAAAATATATACTATTATGTGATTCCAGTGAGTGCTTTATCATCTCTTATGGGACTACATGAATAAGCTTTTTTTTCTCGGGTTGGTACGGGCCTAAGGCCTTCATCCATATTAGTTTGCTGTCATCTCTATTTGTATCGTGCTACTGTCATGAGAAACTCCTTTATCTTTGCACGTTAAAGTTTTGCAACCTATGATAAATGGCAATGCTTTGAGTGTTGAGTTGAGCTAATTGGCACTGATTAAATAAACTAATACCTCTCTTTAAGCAAGACTATTATGTTGCTAACTTTACCCATTAAGATAATGAGGGTGCTTCTATTTGTTAGTGTATGTTTCATCGACCAGTCCCACTATTACAGTAATCTCACTCTCTCAATATATGTGCCAACAGGGATGCTCGATTTTGGTGGAACTGCACAAAAACTTTGGGTGCTTCATTGCCTCGACAGCTTCCGTCCTTTCCTGTCAGTCGCTAATCTCCGCTTGCTTTCTTCCTTTGCTGTCAGTCACTTGGCTTATCTCGGCTTCCAGTCAAAGGAAATAGTAATTGATATGCTACCTCACACAGGTTGGTACTGGTCTTTATCCTGATTATTGTGCCTGTCATATGTATTGGTAATTTGGTATTGTGCTACTGTTTGCCGATTTCATAAAGGAGTAATTTGGAGCCTGAACTCGCAGGCAAATCATTACATCGGGTGATTTTAGTAGAACTGCACAAAATGATCAGATGGACAGGTACTTATGCTGCTGCTATGTACTCCAAAGTTCACTCAGACAAGCATCGATGTTGATAAGAAGTGCCTATATTCATTGGAGTATCAACCGGCGTCAACCAATTGTCAAACTCCAAGTATTAGGAGAGTGAACGCCAAAAATATTGCTTGGTGCATAGCCCAGAAAAACGCAGTCCAGTCTTTGGTCCCAACTTGTGCCTTTTGGTTATCGGCACATATGGTAGCGAACTATATGGCATGGAGTCTAAAGATTCCAGACAAGTTGGTTGACGCGTATATTCATCTGGCACTTAATCAGTCTGCACGCCAAGGATGCTCCATTTCAGTTGAACTGCACAAAAAATTTGGGTGGTTCATTTTCTCAACCGCCTCCTTTCTCGTCTGCAATGTAGAATTTTGGCGAGATACAGGACCAAGATGAGCCAGTAAACTAGTTATATGAAAGTAGTGGCCAAGTTGCTCAAACCTCCCTCGGCACGAGGCCACTATTTGAGGATAAACCTACAAGCAAAGTTCAGATTGTCTGTGCTGCCTCTTATGTACTCGAAACTTTACTCGTACAAGAACTAATTTTAGCAAGAAGTACCTCCGATTGAACACCATTTACCAGTCTGTACCCTAGGTAATTAAAGTTCGTCCATGGATCATATTGGCTGTGATCTCAATCATTTGGATGCATAAACATACTGAACATGTGTATATCTGAATCTTTTTGTGAATTATGTATGAATATTGTCGTGTGATCTATCAATCATTTGGATGCATAGATATGCTGAGCTTGTGTATATATGAATCTTTTGAGTTGTTGATAGTGAATGTTGGCTATGAATATGAACGTGTCCTGTGAACCTGAGTTTGATATGAATGTTTACCTTTTCTGTTGTATTTGTGTGTGAACTTGTTAGTATGCCTACTGTGGGGTATAAAACGCAGGTCTCTTATAAAAGTAATGCTGTGTCCAATTTATGTTTTCCCTTCTAACCACATTATATATATTTATATTATTACTATTATCGTATATTTTATAGAGACTTATATATACATTATAAAAACATCCCACGTGTTATTAACTTATAAAAGTAAATGTTTAACGGAAGTTGGCAAGGAAAATCCTAGTTGTTTTTGACTCACTGGCAAGGAAAATCCTGGTGATTGCGTACAAAAGCTTGCGAAGATTTTAAGGACCAATTTAATAATAACGCGCTCATTTTTATTTTGAGCAATAACTCGCTAATTTCTTAATTATATATATAAAAAATGTGCCTCTCCAGTTTATTCTTTGATATTAATTGCTCCTTCTAACATAACATTATATATATAACGAGCCCACCTAATACGTGTATTTCAAGGAAGTGCAAATGGGCTGGGTTTTCTTAGAAAATATAAATGGGCCTGATTGACGCGAAATTATTTGTTCACCCAGCCCAGCAAATGGACTGTACATTCTAGAAAACATGGGTCAAATATATGCCACATTTTTGCAGGCTGACATGTGGGCCAATAGGTCGAAGCCTACGCAGGGCGTTGTCAACTTGGTCAACAAATGATTGTGTCATCCACGGCCATTGGATTTATATCCAACGGCCGGCATGCACCTTCAATCTCTCGTCTTCTTCCTCCAGCATCGCCGGGACCGCCTGGTCCGGCCTCCGGCGGCTAGCGGCTCTGCTTAGCACGCATCACTGCGAAGCGCTACCCCACCGCCGGCCAGGCTATCCCTCCACCCCTCGACACCTCCTGTTATTCTCCACAGACTACGGCCCCACGCCGCAACAGAACCAGTTATAACCCTTCTCCTCCTCTCAATCTGCGACTCCACTGCCGCCTTTTCCCATCTCCGAGTCGTTCCCGTCCGGGGCCTCGCCGTCGTCCACCGCCTCGCTGCGTTCGATGCGGCGTGGTCAACAAATGAGAGTCATCGGAAGAGGACTGTACGTGGAGAGCCTGACGGCTGGGACCCACGAGGTCCATGGTCGCACGCAAGGAAAGTTCCTCCTTATTAAGCTGAAAAAATGTTTCCTCCACCTGACAGCTGGGACCCACCGGCTATATCTTCGCACGGAAGGAAGTGCCTCCTTGTTTTGCGAAAAAATTATTCATCCCGTTGACAGCTGGGACCCGTCAGATTTGGTGACTGACTTGTGGGCCTACTAAGCGGACATGTATGCACGGGTTTGTCAACTTAATCAACAAATGATTCTAGCAGCTGGACCGTTGGATGTTAATCCAACAGCCGTGCTCCTTCTTCAACCTCTGTTCTTGCTCCTGTCTCCCGTGGGCGGCACCGCGGCTGTGCTGCCGCGCACCCGAACTAGTGAAGTTTCCCACTCCTCTCCATCTGCGACTCCACTGCCCCGTCTTCCCCATCTCCGGGTCGTTCCAGTCTGGGTGCGCTCGGCACGGTGTGGTCAACGTGGTCAACAACCGAGAGTCATCGGAAGATGACTGTACGTGAGAGGCTGACAGTGGGGACGCACCACGCCCATGGACGCATGCATGCAACAGAACGCGGCGAGGTCAACGTGGTCAAGGAACGACTTCCATCGGAAGTATACTGTACGTGGAGAGTCTCAGCTGGGTCCACGGCCGCAGCAGGTAAGTGCCTCCTTATTACGCGGAAAATAATGATTCCTCCAACTAACCGCAGGGACCCACTGGACGGGCCACCGTATTTTGCGAAAAAAACGTTTGCCCCTTGACAGCTGGGACCCACCTGACGGGCCACCGTATTTCGCGAAAAAAACGTTCCCCCCGCTGTCAGCTCGGACCCACCGGAAGTGCCTCCTTATTACGCACAAAAAAATGAATACTCCCCCGGCTAGCTGGGACCCACCTTGGTGGGAGGCTGACTTGTGGGCCTACTAAGTTGACGGGGACGAAGGGCTTTGTCAACTTAGTCAATATGAACGATTCTAGCTCCAGTGACCGTACGATGTCCATCCAACGGCCGTAGTGCTTCTTCAACCTCTGGTCTTCTTGCTCCAGCCGCCCAAAGCAGCGCCGGTCGTGCCACATGCTCCTGCCTCCCGTGGCCGGCTGTGCTGCCGTGGAGGCCTCACCACCCCCTACTATTCCCGCCGCTGGCCAGGCCCTGCGGCGACGGCAGCCTCACACCGCAGCCGAACCAGTGAACCCTCATACTCCTCTCCGCGCGGGCTTCCACTGTCGCATCTTCCCCGGCTCCGCATCGTCCCCTTCCTAGGCCTCGCCGTCGTCCACCGCCGTGGTGCTCTCCGCACGGCGTGGTCAACGTGGTCAAGGAACGACTTTCATCGGAAGAGTACTGTACGTGGAGAGGCTGACAGCTGGGTCCACGGCCACAGCCCAGTTTTTTTGTGATTTGCCAAGTAAGTCGCTTTGTCAGGCCTGTTGGGCTGCAAATCTTTCAAGACGAGGAGAGCTTTCATTCGGCTGGCCGAGAAAATGGCCCATCGGTAATGAGAAATGGGTTGTACATTTTTAAAACACATCAAACCGGCAATTAGTTTCAAATATCTTTTTTTCATTTCGAGATTTTAAATTACATTAATTTTTATGCGTGGAGAATTTGTTGGATTTTATATTGATATACATTTATTTTTAAAATCAGTTTGAATGTGAGTCAAAATTTTGGGATTAAAAACAGTTCGGACCGCACCGAAATATGCAAAATTTCGTATAATTTTTTAACCGTGGCCACAATATGGGCTGTAATGCTAACAAAAAGAATATGGGCTCCAAAAAAACCTTAATAATTAGCAAATGAGCTGTAAATTATTAGAATAATGGCAGATGGGTTGTATGCTGTTTTCCACAGATTTGAGGCTTTCCTAAAAAAAGGTTGACGCACAAGCAATGACTGTTGGATGGCCATCCAACGGCCGTCGTGCTTCTTCAATCTCTGCTCTTCTTGCTCCAGCCGCTCAAACAAGCGTCGGCGGGACTGCCTGCTCCCTCCTCCCCGCGGCCAGCTCTGCTGCCGCGCAGTCCTCACCGCCCCACCGTACTCCCATCGCTGGCCTAGCCATCCCTCTACTCACCCACACCTGCTGTTATTCTCCGACGACGGCAGACGAACCAGTAAACCCTCGTACAGTCGTACTCCCCTCCGCGTGGGAAACAACTGCCGAGTCTTCCCTACCTCCGTGTCGTTCCCTTCCTAGGCCTCGCCGTCGTCCACCGCCCTGGTGCTCTCGGCGCGGCCTGGTCAACGTGGTCAATGACCGACATGCATCTGAAGTGGACTGTACGTGGAGAGGCCGACTGCTGGGTCCACGGCCGCACGCAAGGAAATGCCTCCTTATTACGCGCAAAATAATGATTCCTCCACCTGACATCAGGGACCCATCGAAAGGGCCTCTGTATTTCACGAAAAAAACGTTACCGCCGCTGACAGCTCGGACCCACCAGCTATATCTTCGCACGCAAGGAAGTGCCTCCTTATTACGCACAAAAAAATGAATACTCCCCCTGCTAGCTGGCACCCACCATGGTGGGAGGCTGACTTGTGGGCCTACTAAGTTGACTGGGACGGGGGCCTTTGTCAACTTTAGTCAATATGAATGATTCTAGCTCCAGTGACCGTACGATGTCCATCCAACGGCCGTAGTGCTTCTTCAACCTCTGGTCTTCTTGCTCCAGCCGCCCAAAGCAGCGCCGGTCGTGCCGCATGCTCCTGCTCCCATGGCCGGCTGTGCTGCCGCGGAGGCCTCACTGCCCCCTACTATTCCCACCGCTGGCTAGGCCCTGCGGCGACGGCAGCCTCACACCGCAGCCGAACCAGTGAACCCTCATACTCCTCTCCGCGCGGGCTTCCAGTGCCGCGTCTTCCCGGGCTCCGCGTCATCCCCTTCCTAGGCCTCGCCGTCGTCCACCGCCGTGGCGCTCTCCGCGCGGCGTGGTCAACGTGGTCAAGGAACGACTTCCATCGGAAGAGTACTGTACGTGGAGAGGCTGATAGCTGGGTCCACGGCCACAGCCCAGTTTTTTTGTGATTTGCCAAGTAAGTCGCTTTGTCAGGCCTGTTGGGCTGCAAATCTTTCAAGACGAGGAGAGCTTTCATTTGGCTGGCCGAGAAAATGGCCCATCAGTAATGAGAAATGGGTTGTACATTTTTAAAACACATCAACCGGCAATTAGTTTCAAATATCGTTTTTTTTCATTTCGAGATTTTAAATTACATTAATTTTTATGCGTGGAGAATTTGTTGGATTTTATATTGATATACATTTATTTTTAAAATCAGTTTGAATGTGAGTCGAAATTTCAGGATTAAAAACAGTTCGGACCGCACCAAAATATGCAAAATTTCGTATAATTTTTTAACCGTGGCCACAATATGGGTGTAATGCTAACAAAAAGAATATGGGCTCCAAAAAAACCTTAATAATTAGCAAATGGGCTGTAATTTATTAGAAATAATGGCAGATGGGTTGTATGCTGTTTTCCATAGATTTGAGGCTTTCCTAAAAAAAAGGTTGACGCACAAGCAGTGACTGTTGGATGGCCATCCAACGGCCGTCGTGCTTCTTCAATCTCTGCTCTTCCTGCTCCAGCCGCTCAAACAAGCGCCGGCGGGACTGCCTGCTCCATCCTCCCCGCGGCCGGCTCTGCTGCCGCGCAGGCCTCACCGCCCCACCGTACTCCCATCGCTGGCCTAGCCATCCCTCTACTCACCCACACTGCTGTTATTCTCCGGCGACGGCAGACGAACCAGTAAACCCTCGTACAGTCGTACTCCCCTCTGCGTGGGAAACAACTGCCGAGTCTTCCCTGCCTCCGTGTCGTTCCCTTCCTAGGCCTCGCCATCGTCCACCGCGCTGGTGCTCTCGGCGCGGCCTGGTCAATGTGGTCAACGACCGACATGCATCTGAAGTGGACTGTACGTGGAGAGGCCGACAGCTGGGTCCACGGCCGCATGCAAGGAAATGCCTCCTTATTACGCGCAAAATAATGATTCCTCCACCTGAGATCAGGGACCCACCGAAAGGGCCTCTGTATTTCGCAAAAAAAACATTACCGCCACTGACAGCTCGGACCCACCAGCTATATCTTTGTACGCAAGGAAGTGCCTCCTTATTACGCATAAAAAATGAATACTCCCCCTGCTAGCTGGGACCCACCATGGTGGGAGGCTGACTTGTGGGCCTACTAAGTTGGCTGGGACAGGGGCCTTTGTCAACTTTAGTCAATATGAACGATTCTAGCTCCAGTGATCGTACGATGTCCATCCAACGGCCGTAGTGCTTCTTCAACCTCTGGACTTCTTGCTCCAGCCGCCCAAAGCAGCGCCGGTCGTGCCGCATGCTCCTGCCTCCCGTGGCCGGCTGTGCTGCCGCGGAGGCCTCACCGCCCCCTACTATTCCCACCGCTGGCCAGGCCCTGCGGCGCCGACAGCCTCACACCGCAGCCGAACCAGTGAACCCTCGTACTCCTATCCGCGCTGGCTTCCACTGCCGCGTCTTCTCCGGCTCCCTGTCGTCCCCTTCCAAGGCCTCGCCGTCGTCCACCGCCCTGGTGCTCTCGGCGCGGCATGGTCAACGTGGTCAAGGAACGACTTCCATCGGACGTGGACTGTACGTGGAGAGGCTGACAGCTGGGTCCACGGCCGCAGCAAGGAAGTGCCTCCTTATTACGCGGAAAATAATGATTCCTCCACCTGACAGCTGGGACCCACCGGACAGGCCACTGTATTTCGTGAAAAAAAGTTTCCCCCAGACTGCTGGGACCCACCAGCTACATCTTCGCACACAAGGAAGTGCGTCTGGGCAAAAAAAAAACGATTCGCCCCCCTGACTGCTGGGACCCACCAGCTACATCTTCGCAGGCAAGGAAGTGCCTGACAGTCGGGACCCACCTGGTCGAAGCGTACGTAGCATTGTCATTCTGGTCGCGAACGTGTACGTACATACTGGTCGATGTAGAGGCGCGCACGTGTCGTAGTAGAGGCGCGCACGTAGCATGTACACATACGTACAGCGGCCAGTGTGCAAGAAAGAAAATACGGCCACATGCGTACATACGGGCAGGGTCTCGAACGCCTACTCGCGCATACGTACGGCCAGGGCTCGTGTACATGGCTGGGTCGGAACGGAGAAACAGCGTCGTCGTCGTGTTCATGGAGAGCCAACCGGCTGGGTCGGAACGGAATGCGTCGTCATGTTCATCGGGAGGGCTTGGACGGAACATCCGATGGAAACGAGGCCTGGCGTACCGCAGAACGGAGGAAACGGCCTTGTGTTCGACCGGCCACGTTTGAAACAGGATCCTGTTCATCGGGAGGGGTCTGGCATACCGCAAAACGGAGGAAACGGACCTCCTATGGTCGAAAAGGGGGTCGTGTTGATCGGGAGGGGTGTGGCGTATCACAAAACGGAGGAAACGAGCTTGTGTTGGAGCGCTACGGTCGAAACGGGGGTCCTGTTCATTGGGAGGGGTGTGGTGTACCACAAAATGGGACTCCACGGGACACTGTTCATCTCCACCGTCGACCCCCTCCCGCCTTCACGGGCTACTGTTCATCCACCGTCGACCTCCTCCAGCCTCCACCTGCGACTGTTCATCCACGGGCTCCTGTTCATCCAGCCTCCACCACGCGCTACTCCATCGGCTACTGTTCAACCAGCCCTCTCCACGGGCTCCTATTCAACCACCCCTCCACGAGCTACTGTTCATCCAGCCATCCACCGTCTACTGTTCATTCTGCCCTCCACGGGGTGGTCCTGTTCATCCTGCCCTCCACGGGGTCCTGTTCATCCAGCCCCAACCGGCTCGATCGATCGGGGTCCTGTTCATCCACCCCCACCGGGAACTGTTCATCCAAACCCCCCCAGCAATGCTCACTGTTCATCCAGATGCAGCATCGATCGGCTTCAGTTAGCAGCAGTAGCAAAGGAATTGCTCGATCGGGTTCAGTTAACAGCCATCGATCGATCGCTCGGGTTCAGTAATGCGTAGCCTGCAGTGCAATCACTCGGGTTCAGTTAGAGCCCAACGCCTCGCTTGGGTTCAATTAGAGCCAACGCCCGATGAGAGGATCGTTGGTGATGACGATGGTGATGATTTCCCCCTCCCGGAGGGAAGTTTCCCCGGTGGAACAGCTCTGCCGGAGCCCTAGATTGGTTCCGCCAAGGTTCCGCCTCGTGGCGGCGGAGTTTCTTCCCGAAAGCTTGCTTATGATTTTTTTCTCGGACGAAAGACTTCATATAGCAGAAGATGGGCACCTGAGGCCTGCCAGGGGGCCCATGAGGCAGGGGGCGCGCCCAGGGGGTAGGGCGCGCCTCCCACCCTCGTGGCCAGGGTGTGGCCCCCCTCTGGTAGTTTCTTCGCTCAATATTTTTTATTAATTCCAAAAATGACTTCTGTGAAGTTTCAGGACTTTTGGAGCTGTGCAGAACAGGTCTCTAATATTTGCTCCTTTTCCAGCCCAGAATTCCAGCTGCCGGCATTCTCCCTCTTCATGTAAACCTTGTAAAATAAGAGAGAATAGGCATAAGTATTGTGACATAATGTGTAATAACAACCCATAATGCAATAAATATCGATATAAAAGCATGATGCAAAATGGACGTATCAAGGGACGAGCGCGAAGGGGAAAAAGAAAACCCCTTCAGCCCGCGCCCCTTATATAAGCCTCAGATGTCAGCCGGTAGTACCGCTCCGAGGAGCAGTAGTACTGGTCCTGTAACTAGCCGGTGTTTGAGAGCGGTACTTCCACTCCAGAAGCAGGGGTAGTACCGCTTCCAAATACCGGTTGTACCGGCCAGAGGTACTGGTACAGGCAGGAGCGGTAGAACCACTCGTGCAGGACCTGAAGTACCGCTGGGACTATACAACATAGTGGAAGACCGGTAGAACCACTCTGACCACCGGTTGTAATGCGTAGCCTCACACCATCGTCACCACCAACGATCGCTCGGGTTCAGTAATGCGTAGCCTCACACACGCGCGCGTACGTGTACGAGAGAAACGCGCATCGCCCGGCCCCCGACCTCCCACCGTAACCGGGAACTCCCCAAAATTTTCCTCGCCCTCGCTTCTACCATGGTTTTTTCCGTCATGGACGGCCCAAAGAATGTCATGCAGCTGCGTCTCCGGCCCGCCCAGGACGAAAAGCCCATTTTCTGTCATGATTTTTTGTCATAGAAGTAGGAGCCCACCACATCTATGATGATACCGGGTTTTGTCACAATTATCGTCGTAGAAGTGTCATATGTATGACAGAAAAAATTTCGTTCGGCCCAAAATGTCACGGATGTGTCTTTTTTTTTAGTGTTCTCTTATAAAAGCACCAGCTACCAGGCAATATGATCGTGCTTAAGTATTGGGTGTAGCTAATATTCGAGTGTGTTTCATGAATGGATCAATGTTTGAGCATGATGGGCTAGGGATAACTTATTTTGGCGTTGATATTTTGAAAGACATGGTTGCTTGTTGATATGCTTGAGTATCTAAATTATTATGTCAAAACTAGACTATTGCTTTGAATCACATAAAAGTCCAAATGCACATGCTATAAAGAAAAGAATATGATATGACATGATAAACAACACTCCACATAAAAAAATTTGTTTTTATCACTTACCTACTCGAGGACAAGCAGGATTTAAGCTTGGGGATGCTGATACGCCTCCAATGTATCTATAATTTTTTATTGTTCCATGTTGTTTTATTATCAATCTTGGATGTTTTATAATCATTCTATAGTCATTTTATATCATTTTTGGTACTAACCTATTGACATAGTGCCAAGTGCCAGTTGTTGTTTTTTCCATGTTTTTTACATCGCAGAAAATACTTATCAGACGGAGTCCAAATGCCACGAAACTTTACGGAGATTTTTATGGACCAGAAGGAAGATATTGGGTCCTGGTTGCACCTGGGGGAGTCCCGAGGAGGGGACAACCCACCAGGGCACTCCAGGAGGCCCAGGCGCGCCCTGGTGGGTTGTGCCCACCTCGGGTGCCCCCCGGACCGCCTCTTTGCTCTATAAATACCCCAATATTCCAGAAACCCTAGTACGGTTGACGAAATATTCATCCAGCCGCTGCAGAGTCCAGAACCACCAGATCCAATCTAGACACCATCTCGGATGGGGTTCACCACCTCCATTGGTGCCTCTCCGATGATGCGTGAGTAGTTCTTTGTAGACCTTCAGGTCCGTAGTTAGTAGCTAGATGGCTTTCTCTCTCTCTCGCTGAATTCTCAATACAATGGTCTCCTGGAGATCCATATGATGTAACTCTTTTTGCGGTGTGTTTGTTGGGATGTGATGAACTTTGTGTTTATGATCAGTTATATCTTTTTATATCCATGAAAGTTATTTGAGTTTCTTTGATCTCTTATAGCCTCGTATTTCTTCTCCGATATTTGGGTTTTGTTTGGCCAACTTGATCTATTTATCTTGCAATGGGAAGAGGTGCCCGGTAGTGGGTTTGATCTTACGGTGCTTGATCCCAGTGACAGAAAAGGAACCGACACATATGTATCGTTGCTACTAAGGATAAAAAGATGGGATCTATATCTAATGCAATAGATAAACGGATCTTGTCTACATCATGTCATCGTTCTTATTGCATTACTCTGTTTTTCCATGAACTTAATACACTAGATGCATGCTGGATAGTAGTCGATGTGTGGAGTAATAGTAGTAGATGCAGGCAGGAGTCGGTCTACTAATCTTGGACGTGATTCCTATGTAATGATCATTGCCTGGATATCATCATAATTATTTGAGGTTCTATCAATTTCCCAACAGTAATTTGTTTACCCACCGTTTGCTATCTTTCTCGAGAGAAGCCACTAGTGAAACCTACGGCCCCCGGGTCTTCTTTCTCATATATTTTCTTGCGATCTACTTTTCCTTTGCATTTTTATTCAGATCTATTAAACCAAAAATACAAAAATACTTTGCCGCACTTTATTTTATTCGCGATCTATTATTTCAATCTACTACAAATTTCTGGCATCGTTACCCGAAAGGGATTGACAACCCCTTTAGCACGTCGGGTTGCGAGGTGTTGTTATTTGTGTTCAGGTGTTGTTTACGTTGTGTTACTTGGTTCTCCTACTGGTTCGATAACCTTGGTTTCTTCACTGAGGGTAATACCTACCGTCATTGTGCTGCATCATCCCTTCCTCTTTGGGGAAATACCGACGTAGTCCTAGTAGAGAGGAGCTTTTCTGGCGCTATAGTCAGAGAGCGATCACCGCTATCTAGTGATCCACTCCTGGATTACTTTGGTACCTCCCTGCTGGACTTATAGCAAGGCACACATCAGGTCTGGTACACAGCATAGCATACATGATAGAACCTATGGCTGAGGCATAGGGAATGACTTTCATTTTCTCTCTATCTTCTGCAGTGGCCAGGCATTGAGTCTGACTCAACTTCACACCTTGTAACATAGCCAAGAACCCTTTCTTTAACTGATCCATTTTGAACTTCTTCAAAAATTTATCAAGGTATGTGCTTTGTGAAAGTCCAATTAAGCGTCTTGATCTATCTCTATAGATCTTGATGCCCAATATATATCAGCTTTACCGAGGTCTTTCATTGAAAAACTCTTATTCAAGTATCCTTTTGTGCTATCCAGAAATTCTATTTCATTTCCAATCAATAATATGTCATCCACATATAATATTAGAAATTCTACAGAGCTTCCCCTCACTTTCTTGTAAATACAGGCTTCTCCGAAAGTCTGTATAAAACCATATGCTTTGATCACAATATCAAAGCGTATATTCCAACTCCGAGATGCTTGCACCAGTCCATAAATGGATCGCTGGATCTTACACACTTTGTTAGTACCTTTAGGATCGACAAAACCTTCTGGTTGCATCATATACAACTCTTCTTTGAGAAATCTATTAAGGAATGCAGTTTTGACGTCCATTTGCCAGATTTCATAATCATAAAATGCGGCAATTGCTAACATGATTCGGACAGACTTAAGCATCGCTACGGGTGAGAAAGTCTCATCGTAGTCAACTCCTTGAACTGGTCGAAAACCTTTCGCGACAAGTCGAGCTTTGTAGATAGTAACATTACCATCAGCGTCAGTCTTCTTCTTGAAGATCCAGTTATTCTCTATGGCTCGTCGATCATCGGGCAAGTCAACCAAAGTCCACACTTTGTTCTCATACATGGACCCTATCTCAGATTTCATGGCCTCAAGCCATTTATCGGAATCTGGGCTCATCATCGCCTCCTCATAGTTCGTAGGTTTGTCATGGTCTAGTAACATGACTTCCAGAACATGATTACCGTACCACTCTGGTGCGGAACGTGCTCTGGTTGATCTACGAGGTTCAGTAGTAACTTGATCTGAAGTTTCATGATCATTGTCATTAGCTTCCTCTCTAGTTGGTGTAGGCATCAGGGGGACGGTTTCTGTGATGAGCTACTTTCCAATTGAAGAGAAGGTACAATTACCTCATCAAGTTCTACTTTCCTCCCACTCACTTCTTTCGAGAGAAACTCCTTCTCTAGAAAGGATCCATTCTTAGCAACAAAGATCTTGCCTTCAGATCTGTGATAGAAGGTGTACCCACAGTTTCTTTTGGGTATCATATGAAGACGCACTTCTCCGATTTGGGTTCGAGCTTATCAGGCTGAAGCTTTTTCACATAAGCATCGCAACACCAAAATTTAAGAAACGATAGGTTAGGTTTCTTGCCAAACCACAGTTCATACGGTGTCGTCTCAACGGATTTAGACGGTGCCCTATTTAAAGTGAATGCAGTTGTCTCTAATGCATAACCCCAAAATGATAGTGGTAAATAGGTAAGAGACATCATAGATCGCACCATATGTAATAAAGTACGGTTATGATGTTCGGACACACCATTACGTTGTGGTGTTCCAGGTGGCGTGAGTTGTGAAACTATTCCACATTGTTTTAAATGAAGGACAAACTTGTAACTCAAATATTCGCCTCCGCGATCAGATCAGAGAAACTTTATTTTCTTGTTACGATGATTCTCCACTTCACTCTGAAATTCTTTGAACTTTTCAAATGTTTCAGACTTGTGTTTCATCAAGTAGATATACCCATATCTTCTCAAATCATCTATGAAGGTCAGAAAATAACGATACCCGCCGCGAGCCTCAACACTCATCGGACCGCATACATTGATATGTATTATTTCCAATAAGTCTATGGCTCACTCCATTGTTCTAGAGAACGAAGTTTTAGTCATATTGCACATGATGCATGGTTCGCAAGCATCAAATGATTCATAACCAAGAGATTCCAAAAGTCCATCCGCGTGGAGTTTCTTCATGTGCATTACACCAATATGACCTAAACGGCAGTGCCACAAATATGTTGCACTATCATTATCAACTTTGTATCTTTTGGCATCAATATTATGAATATGTGTATCACTACGATCGAGATTCAATAAACCATTTACATTGGGTGTATGACCATAGAAGGTTTTATTCATGTAAACAGAACAGCAATTATTCTCTGACTTAAATGAATAACCTTATCGCAATAAACATGATCCAATCGTATTCATGCTCAACGCAAACACCAAATAACATTTATTTAGGTCCAACACTAATCCCGAAGGTAGAGGGAGTGTGCGATGGTGATCTTATCAACCTTGGAATCACTTCCAACACACATCATCACCTCGCCCTTAACTAGTCTCTGTTCATTCTGTAACTCCTGTTTCGAGTTACTAATCTTAGCAACTAAACCGGTATCAAATACCCTGGGTTACTATGAACACTAGTAAAATACACATCAATAACATGTATATCAAATATACCTTTGTTCACTTTGCCATCCTTCTTATCCGCCAAGTATTTGGGGTAGTTTCGCTTCCAGTGACCATTCCCTTTGTAGTAGAAGCACTTAGTTTCAGGCTTAGGTCTAGCTTTGGGCTTCTTCACGGGAGTGGCAACTTGCTTGTCATTCTTCTTGAAGTCCCCTTTCTTTTCCTTTGCCCTTTTTCTTGAAAATAGTGGTCTTGTCAACCATCAACACTTGATGCTTTTTCTTGATTTCTACCTTTGCTGATTTCAGCATCGTGAAGAGCTCGGGAATTGTTTTCGTCATCCCTTGCATATTATAGTTAATCACGAAGTTCTAGTAGCTTGGTGATAGTGACTAGAGAACTCTGTCAATCACTATCTTATCTGGAATTCTTATCTGGAATATTAACTCCCACTTGATTCAAGAGATTGTACTACCCAGACATTCTGAGTACATGCTCACTGGCTGAGCCATTCTCCTCCATCTTGTAGGCAAAGTACTTGTCAGAGGTCTCATACCTCTCGACATGGGCATGAGTCTAAAATACCAATTTTAACTCTTGGAACATCTTATATGCTCCGTGGCATTCAAAACTTTTTTGAGTCTCGGTTCTAAGCCGTAAAGCATGGTGCACTAAACTATCAATTAGTCATCATACCGAGCTTGTCAAACGTTCATAACGTCTACATCTACTCCTGTAATAGGTCTGTCACCTAGCGGTGCATCAAGGACATAATTCTTCTGTGCAGCAACGAGGATAATCCTCAGATCACGGACCCAGTCCTCATCATTGATACTATCATCTTTCAACTTAGTTTTCTCTAGGAACATATCAAAAACATAGGGGAGCTACAACGCGAGCTATTGATCTACAACATAGGTATGCAAATACTATCAGGACTAAGTTCATGATAAATTAAGTTCAATTAATCAAATTACTTAAGAACTCCCACTTATATAGACATCCCTCAAGTCATCTAAATGATACGTGATCCAAATCAACTAAACCATGTCCGATCATCACGTGAGATGGAGTAGTCATCAATGGTGAACATCTCTATGTTTATCATATCTACTATATGATTCATGTCGTGGATTTGTCACGGCAGATGTCCTAGTGTGAGGACTTAGTCGTGAGGCCAACACATCTATTGGTAGCTTGAGAGGGGGTTGATCGGGATGAGAGACGCGAGGCGGATCAACACACAAGACAAGGATTTAGACAGCTTAGGGCCCCGGGAAACATCATCCGGTAATAGCCCTACATGCTGTTTGTGGCTAGGTCTCATTATGCTCATGAGGGAGTCGCCGCATAAACCGGCTCTCCTCTAGTTGTGTCTAGCCAGAGATTATTCAACTTGTCCCTCTTGGGGTGCCCTGCCCCTCCTTATATAAGTTGAAGGGGCGGGTTTACATGACTAGTCCTAGTAGGATTAGGATTACTCTATTACAAGTGGAGTCCTAGTCTTGCTTCATTTGCAAAGAAATATTCCTTACGCTTTCCTCTTAAGCCGGCCCACCATAACATGAGCCGGCCTTCTGGGCCTTGGGCCTAGTCCTTTGTTTGACCCGCCGTCGGGGCCATCCGTGAGTCGCCAGGCTTGTGAGTCGTCAGACCAGTGAGCCGCCAGACTCGTAAGTCGCCAATCCTCCGGCGGGTTACCAATGAAACGCCAAGTCCTAGCCGGGTCATATATCCGGCCGGGTCATACCGTGGGGTATATCCCCGACATTAGCCCCAATTTAATTTGGATTTATCCATGTTAAACTGATCATGTAAAATAACTCAAGAACAAATTTGATAGGTTGTGCTCCGGGTTAAATATTTTTGTAAGCCGGCACCTGATCATCCTTAAGTCCTTGTCATTTCCTTCTTCTAGAAAATCCGGGTCAATAGACCAACTTCATAATCAATTTGCTTGTAGAAGAAATATTGTAAATAAATAATCCATTTGAGTCGGCCTTCAACGCTCTGATTTGACTAAAATATTGGTCTTCAAATATTCAACTGATATTCAGCCGGCTTGAAGATATAAAACTTGCCAGTTTATCCAAAATTGCCGACTTGTAAATATTGATAGCACCGGGTCATAATTATTTGTTAATCATCAAGCTTGAAAATATACCTCCCTTATATGCATATCACTTGTAGCCCCCAAGTCTTAAGAAGGGAGCGTAGTAACAGCTTAAGACTTGCTTCAATATAAATGTCGCAACCTTGAAGAAATCCGGGTTGTTCATCTCAGTCACTAGTCATAAACTGAATTGTGTAGCCCCCAAGTGCCGGGTTGTCATGCTTGCAGCAACCTGGGACTTGTAATTGCCTTATGATCATGAAAACTTCCACCAGTGTAGCCCCCAAGGGTCGGGTCATTATGCAATAATGAGCAGGGACTTTGCAGATATGATTATGTAGATTTGAACAGCAATGTGTAGCCCCCAAAGGCCGGCTTAATAAGATAATACTGAGCTGGGACTTTATATATACTTCATTGAAAATAACATCATATTATGTAGCCTCCATCGTAGGGCGTGAACCCACGTCCACAAGGTTAAGAGCCTTGTTCTTTACCAACTGAGCAATGAACCCTTCAATATAATGGATTAAAGCTTGTGTACCTTGGATTTTTTATAGGAGCAATTGGTAGCCCCCAAGGGTCGGCTCATTACGATGTGATGAGTCGGGTCTTTAATAAGGTAAGTAAAAATGACCTTGCATTAGCCCCTAAGTGCCATGGTGCATGCTGGCAGTGACATGGGCCTTGCGTACTTGATGTAATCTCAATCTGAATAATGTAGCCCCCAAGTGCCGGGTCGTAAGCCTGCAGCGACTCAGGACTATTCCTTTCATTGTAGAATAAATCATATCCATTGATAAATAATAGCCATTGCACTGAAGCGACCTTAAAAACCTTAATCATAATACTGGTTATTGATAACCATCATAAAAATCCAGCCATGTTGGCTATTTAAGATTTGAATAATATAATCTTATTGGTTGACAAGTAAAACCAGAGTTTAAATACTCAGTGGCTCTTGGCCGATGGAGGCTTAATGCCCATCCATTGTAAGCCGGAGTTTTTATAACCCGGTGGCTTATAGCCTTTGAGAAAATCCAGAACGGATAACCATTTTGAAACATAAATTTTGATGATGAGCTTGAACTTAATCATGTATATAAGTCATAGTTCTGCAAATCCTGTGATATTTTTGGTCATACCGCCGGTTCATCATATACCTATGTTTGAGCTGTGTTGTGCAACAAACTCTCTTTGGTCCTTTTAACCCAGGCATTAAGCCGCCAAGTAGGTCAGAGCTATACTTCATATAAAGTTATAATACTGGCTTAATAGCCAAAATCCCAAGGTAATCAGAGCTGTGCTCTTATGAAAATATCATATTGGCTTGATAGCCGAATCACCAAGGCAATCAGAGCTGTGCTCTTATGAGATTATCATAGTGGCTTGATAGCCGAATCACCAAGGTAATCAGAGCTGTGCTCTTATGAAATTATCATATTGGCTTGATAGCCGAATTACCAAGGTGATCAGAGTTGTGCTCTTATGAAATTATCATGTTGGCTTGATAGCCGAATTACCAAGGTGACCAGAGCTGTGCTCTTATGACATTATCATGTTGGCTTGATAGCCGAATTACCAAGGTGACCAGAGTTGTGCTCTTATGAAATTATCATGTTTGTCTTGATAGCCGGATCAAGAGGGTAGTAACGCTATGTTCTCTTTGGTGAATACACCTATGTTTGAACAGGAAGCCCCCAAGTGATTTGTAAGAACGACGTTGCGCCGGATCAAGAGGGTAGTAACGCTATGTTCTCTTTGGTGAATACACCTATGTTTGAACAGGAAGCCCTCAAGTGACCAATAAGATAAGCCAATAAGGCAGGACACCCATGTTTGAACCGCGCATCTTGGCAGCAAGTTTTCTTTGGCAACCTTTAATTTTTTCTAAGAACTCGAACTTGCGAGAGATTAATTCTTTTTGAGCCAGAATTTTAAACCGGATATTGAGAGCTTCAAAGCTTTGTGGGAGACAGATTTCCCTTGAGCCGGATTTTGAACTGGAATCCTTCATTTTAAGCCGAAATTTTTTCTGACGGCCTTTAAATTTTCATCAATATGGCAGGAGCCTTCAGGACTGGGTTATTTTCCCTCCAATGACCCGGGCCTCTTGAATTTGCTGGAACTGGCAAGATTTGCTGAGTCATGTCATTGTAGCCCCCGAGTCTTAAGACGAATCGAGGAGTTGTCTTGAGATTCTCCATATTTGACCGTGATATAAACCGGTATGAGTCATTCAACAGCTCAGTGATATAATAGTCCCTTTTGCAGTAGACAACTTGTCCTGCATTAGAGAACTTGCAAGCCAGAGTAATTGCTCTTTTAAAGAAAGCAATATGTAATATAAAAAATATACTGGATGGATTTCACCTGATATGTTAGGCCAAAAATTATCCACCGCGGAGTTAATGATCACCATGGCGAAGCTGAAATCAACCACGGACGAGTCGGTCGCGGGAGCAGACAGATGAGCCGGCCGCGGAGTTGTAAGCCAGCGCGGACGGGCGAGTCAATGGCAGGCACGGTAGACCGCGCGGACGGGCGAGGCAATCACGTTGTGTTGATGTAGCAGGGGCGGCGACTCACGTACGTATCCATCGAGCAGCACGACACGGATAGGCGCTAGTGCAAAAGTGATGCCGGGCGCGCCCCTTATGCGACACCTTTGTAATGAATAATTGTCCTATGAAAAAATATCACAGACCAGAGTAATTGTTCCTTTTGACAAAACCAATATTTTTTTAATAAACTTAGATGAATATCACCTGATACATTGGGACGTCAGATTTTCTTTGTGTGGTCCAGAGTTTAACCGGGACATACGGAGGACTAGCAGCAGCTTACTGCGCACCGCCTCTCTCCTGTGCATGCATCGAGTTGCGTCGTGCAGATGAACAGATGAACGCTAGCACTGCCTCTATAGTACCTGTTTGAACAGGTGAAACCAGCACTACTTGACAAAATTTAAGCCTGATGTGATGTGCTACTCCAGTCTGTGACCATCGATTGCTTGTCCTCCTCCATAAATCGTAGCCTCACGCGCCACCTCAACCCGTGACCACTGACTGCTTTAACTGATCTGTAGTTTGGGCTAAGGCTTATACCACATAGTTTACTGTAGTGGCGAGAGAAAATTGCAAAGAGTGCACCCGCTCAGCATCAACGGATGATTGTAGCTATGGAGGCGGCCCATCGAACTTGGTGTCCTGCACGCTTGTCTCCAGTAAATATTTCTTCTGTGCACACCCGTACAAGTTTTGTCTGAGCAAGCAGCTTGAGAGCCTTTTGTTTTGTTGGGTAGCTTTAGGTGCGTGCTTGCTTCTTCATTATTTTAATATTGCATGCTCCTCCTTCGTTCTGATTGCACCAAGTCGCTACATGTGGAATCCTTCGAAGTCTTTGAGGCCACCATCACAAATAAACAATACGATAGAGCCCACACCAGCAGCCGTTTTGACAGTCATCTTGAGTACTCCTTCTCTGCCCCTTTCCCTCCTTCTATCCGGCGGCTGTGCTACCCTTGTGGTAGTGGTCAGTGTTATGCCGTCGGGGTGGCTTCTGAAGCTCATAAGGGCATTCAGCAGCTGCAGTCGTTGTAATGGAGATGAGGGCGGCTCGCTGCAACCCGGGCGGGGCCGCGGGCAGCGAGGCCAGCGCAGCGGCGGCTCGGAAGCAGATCGACGAAAGCAGGACCGCGGGCAGCAAGGCGAGTGCAGCTGCGGCTTGGTATGGAAACGACATCTTGAGGCGGCACAACCGGTTTGAGGGTGGAGCTGCGGCCGCGAAAAACGCTCCAACAAGGAGAAACTGCGGCCATTGGAAGCAAGGTTGAGCTCGGACGACGACGGCTGTACCAGGCGAACCAGCGGGCGGCTTGGTCTACGCGCGGGGTGAGCCGGACAAGGCCAGAACCGGCGAAGCGCTCAAGCAGCAGTGCCTCGGCCGGGGCTACTCACCGGCAGGCGGCTCACAGCCCGGTCGGAGGAGAAGGGACCGCGAGGCAGCCAGCGGCCTGACGGGGCGCGGAGCAACTCTCGTGCGGTGGAGGCAGAGAAGCAAACCCGCAGTGGCCCTCGGACAGCGGCGACTTTGACGCCAGGGGGGCGAGCCAACAGAAGGAGAGGCGGATGGCGGGGACTCGGTGACTCAAGACCGCAGCTACGCTCGGCAGAGGCGAAGGGCAAGGCAGCTATGCCCGGACTTGAGGCCGCACCCGCGGCCGCGGGCTGTCGGCAGCGGTGGAGGGCAGCCACCAGCTGGACACGAGGCAAGGTCGACCACGGGGCGGGTCAACGAAAGAACCCGAGTGCGAGGACAATTTGCTCCCGGGTTGTGGCCCTTTTCCTTCGTTTTACTAATGTCTGAATCGAATCCGAGTTGAGGAGAGTAGGAGTGCCGGCAGTCTCTGGGTCCTTCTTTTTTTGGCGATTTGATTGCTCGACATAGTACAGGCAACGATAATTTGATTGATCCCTGGCGTCTGGTGTCATGACGTGGGGAACAGTAGCACAATAACTTCTGGTGGGTTGCGCTTGCTCTGAAAGTTCTCAACGATCTCGATCCGGCAACGTGTGGGCAGTCTTGACTCGGCAACCCGCGAGACAGTCTTGACCTGGTCGACTTGCAGAACCCTAACCCGCCTAGATCGAATCTGAACATGTTGTTTTCGACTGCTCGTTGATGTAGATCTTTCTGCTGCAGTCTTTTCTTCACCCCATGAAATTTCTTGAGACGTGGGATAGCCACGAAAAACTGCAAACTTCTCGATCCCTAAAGAAGATCCCTTTAAGAACTCAACACCACCGTGCGTGAGCCCCACGGTGGGCGCCAACTGTCGTGGATTTGTCACGACAGATGTCCTAGTGTGAGGACTTAGTCGTGAGGCCAACGCATCTATGTGGTAGCTTGAGAGGGGTTGATCGGGATGAGAGACACGAGGCGGATCAACACACAAGACAAGGATTTAGACAGCTTCGGGCCCCGGGAAACATCATCTGGTAATAGCCCTACATGGTGTTTGTGGCTAGGTCTCATTATGCTCATGAGGGACTCGCCGCATAAACCGGCTCTCCTCTAGTTGTGTCTAGCCAGAGATTATTCAACTTGTCCCTCTTGGGGTGCCCTGCCCCTCCTTATATAAGTTGAAGGGGCGGGTTTACATGACTAGTCCTAGTAGGATTAGGATTACTCTATTACAAGTGGAGTCCTAGTCTTGCTTCCTTCGCAAGGGAATATTCCTTACGCTTACCTCTTAAGCCGGCCCACCATAACGTGAGCCGGCCTTCTGGGCCTTGGACCTAGTCCTTTGTCTGACCCGCCGTCGGGGCCATCGTGAGTCGCCAGGCTCGTGAGTCGTCAGACCAGTGAGCCACCAGACTCGTAAGTCGCCAATCCTCCGGCGGGTTACCAATGAAACGCCAAGTCCTAGACGGGTCATATATCCGGCCGGGTCATACAGCGGGGTATATCCTCGACAGGGACATCTTTGCATGGTCACCCGAAGACATGCCGGGTGTTCCAACGGATTTCGCCGAGCACAAGCTACATGTTAGATCGGATGCAAAACCAATCAAGCAACCCCTCCGCCACCTGTCAGAAGAGAAGAGAAGAATTGTTGCTGAAGAGATCGCCCGGCTTCTGCCAGCCGGCTTTATCATGGAAGTATTTTTTCCAAAATGGCTTGCCAACCCAGTCCTTGTACTGTAGAAGAACAACAAGTGGCGCATGTGCATTGATTACACCAGCCTCAACAAAGCCTGCCCCAAAGATCCGTTTGCTCTGCCCCGGATAGATCAAGTGATTGACTCACAGCCGGATGTGAGCTGCTATCTTTCCTTGATGCCTATTTTGGCTACCACCAGATCAAGCTGAACCCGGCCGGTTGATGACCCACAAGTATAGGGGATCTATTGTAGTCCTTTCGATAAGTTAGAGTGTCGAACCCAACGAGGAGCAGAAGGAAATGACAAGCGGTTTTCTGTAAGGTATTCTCTGCAAGCACTAAAATTATCGATAACAGATAGTTTTGTGATAAGGTAATTTGTAACGGGTAACAGGTAACAAGAGTAAACAAGGTGCAGAAAGGTGTCCCAATCCTTTTTGTAGCAAAGGACAAGCCTGGACAAACACTTATATAAAGGAAAGCGCTCCCGAGGACACATGGGAATTATCATCAAGCTAGTTTTCATCATGCTCATATGATTCGCGTTCGTTACTTTGATAATTTGATATGTGGGTGGACCGGTGCTTGGGTACTGCCCTTCCTTGGACAAGCAACCCACTTATAATTAACCCCTCTTGCAAGCATCCGCAACTACAAAAGGAATATTAAGGTAAACCTAACCATAGCATGAAACATATGGATCCAAATCAGCCCCTTACGAAGCAACGCATAAACTAGGGTTTAAGCTTCTGTCACTCTAGCAACCCATCATCTACTTATTACTTCCCAATGCCTTCCTCTAGGCCCAAACAATGGTGAAGTGTCATGTAGTCGACGTTCACATAACACCACTAGAGGAAAGACAACATACATCTCATCAAAATATCAAACGAATACCAAATTCACATGACTACTTATAGCAAGACTTCTCCCATGTCCTCGGGAACAAACGCAACTACTCACAAATCATATTCATGTTCATAATCAGAGGGGTATTAATATGCATAAAGGATCTGAACATATGATCTTCCACCAAATAAACCAACTAGCATCAACTACAAGGAGTAATCAACACTACTAGCAACCCACAGGTACCAATCTGAGGTTTTGAGACAAAGACCGGATACAAGAGATGAACTAGGGTTTGAGAGGAGATGGTGCTGGTGAAGATGTTGATGGAGATTGACCCCTTCCCGATGAGAGGATCGATGGTGATGACGATGGTGATGATTTCCCCCTCCTGAAGGGATGTTTCCCCGGCAGAACAGCTCCGCCGGAGCCCTAGGTTGGTTTCGCCAGGTTCCGCCTCGAGACGGCGGCGCTTCGTCCCGAAAGCTTCCTCCTTATTTTTTCTCGGACGGAAGACTTCATATAGCCAAAGATGGGCACCAGAGGCCTTCCAGGGGGCCCACGAGGCAGGGGGCGCGCCCAGGGGGGTAGGGCACGCCCCCCACCCTCGTGGATGGTGGGTGGCCCCCCTCTGGTTGATTCTTTCGCCAGTATTTTTTATTAATTCCCAAATGTGCCTCCGTGAAGTTTCAGGACTTTTGGAGTTGTGCAGAATAGGTCTCTAATATTTGCTCCTTTTCCAGCCCAATATTCCAGCTGTCGGCATTCTCCCTCTTCATGTAAACCTTGTAAAATAAGAGAGAAAAGGAATAAGTATTGTGACATAATGTGTAATAACAGCCCATAATGCAATAAATATCGATATAAAATCATGATGCAAAATGGACGTATCAACTCCCCCAAGCTTAGACCTCGTTTGTCCTCAAGCGGAAGCCGATAACGAAAAATATGTCCACATGTTTAGCGATAGAGGTGTCGATAAAATAAAATACGGACATGAGGGCATCATGATCATTCTTATAACAGCAACATATATAAATATTGTCATATGATTTCTTATGCTAAAGTAACAATCTATTCACAATGTAAAGTATGAATCAGAAACTTCATTGAAAACCAACAGACTATAATCTCAGTCATTGAAGCAATTGCAATTTATCATAACATCGGAAAGAGTCAATATAAGAGCTGTTCAGCAAGTCCACATACTCAACTATCATTTAGTCTTTCACAATTGCTAACACTCACGCAATACTTATGAGTATGGAGTTTTAATCGGACACAGAGAAAGATAGGGGCTTATAGTGTTGCCTCCCAACCTTTTACCTCAAGGGTAATGTCTACAATAATAGTTCATGATAACTTACATCCAATTGGATATATATATCAGGATCTTTCCAACACAATGTGCTTGCCAAAGGATAAAATGTAAAAAGGAAAGGTGAAGATCACCATGACTCTTGTATAAGGTATAAGACAAGAATAAAAGATAGGCCCTTCGCAGAGGGAAGCAGAGGTTGTCATGTGCTTTTATGGTTGGATGCACAAAATCTTAATGCGAAAGAACGTCACTTTATATTGCCACTTGTGATATGGACCTTTATTATGCAGTCCATCGCTTTTATTTCTTCCACATCACAAGATCGTATAAAGCTTATTTTCTCCACACTAATAAATCATACATATTTAGAGAGAAATTTTTATTGCATGCAACAATGACAACTTACTTGAAGGATCTTACTCAATCCATAGGTAGGTATGGTGGACTCTCATGGCAAAACTGGGTTTAAGGATATTTGGAAGCACAAGTAGTATCTCTACTTGGTGCAAAGAATTTGGCTAGCATGAGGGAGAAAGACAAGCTCAACATGTTGGATGATCCATGACAATATACTTTATTTCGGATACAAGAAAACATAACCCATTACGTTGTCTTCCTTGTCCAACATCAACTCTTCAGCATGTCATATTTTAATGAGTGCTCACAATCATAAAAGATGTCCAAGATAGTATATTTATATGTGAGAACCTCTCTTTCTTTATTACTTCCTATTAATTGCAATGATGACCAAAACTATGTTTGTCAACTCCCAACAACTTTTATTCATCATACTCTTTATATGTGAAGTCATTACTCTCCATAAGATCAATATGATCTCTTTATTTCTTTTTATTCTTTCTTTTTCTATTATTCCCTCAAGATCATAGCAGGATAATCAAGCCCTTGACTCAAAACTAATCTTTATTATATAGCTCACGGACTCGATTACATAGAAGGATCATAAAGCAAAACTCAAAACTAGATCATACTAAAACTTTATTCTACTAGATCAAGATATTACCAAAAGGATCAAACTAAGAAAAACGGTAAAGATAGAAGTGTGATGGTGATACGATACCGGGGCACCTCCCCCAAGCTTGGCAGTTGCCAAGGGGAGTGCCCATATCCATGTGATTATGTCTCTTTCTTTGGAGGTGGTGATGATGGAGTTGTTGATGATGTAAATTGTGCTTTCAGCTTCTTCGTATTGTAATTGAGAAGATCAATTTCCTCCTTTAAATCATCGACCTCCGATTCCAGCTTCAAGATCTTGTCACATAAATCTCCTTTGCTTTTCTGCCGAAACGAGAAGGAATAGATCGGCTGTTAGACAGTTTGGCCCTCTTAGGGAGACTAGACTTCTTGAACTTCACGTGCATATCCCCGGGTTGAGGTAGAGGGACATCCTCCTCCTCCGAACATGAATCATTGATCCTCATCAAATGAGCATCCTCCTCCTCATCCGTAGTTCGACCACAAGGAGATAGATCCCCATAGGTCTTTGGGTCAGCAATGAGGTGTGAGACATAGCTCTCTCCGTCGGAATCCTGAGATGACATCTTGCTCCAAATCTGCTACAGAAACAGCTTGAAACAAAAACAGAGGATATTTGCGTGCTACCAAGGTCAAAACCTTCGGGAGATTATATAATGAATTTTTACCAACCAAAAGAAGTATCGTGCAAGAAAACGGAGTCCGGAGGGCACACGAGGTGTCCACGAGGCAGGGGGCACGCCCAGGGGGGTAGGGCGCGCCCTCCACCCTCGTGGATGCCTCGTGTCCTTTCCGGACTACTTATTATTTTCTTATTTTCTTAAGTATTCCAAAACGGAGAAAAATTGCTATTAGAACTGTTTTGGAGTCGGTTTACTTACCGTACCACATACACATTCCTTTTCGGAGTCTGAAACGTTCTGGAAAGTGTCCCTTATGTATTCCTCCAGGGTTACGGTTTCAATAACATTAGTTTCAACATTTATGGGATTACCTGAGATATAATGTTTGATTCTTTGACCGTTCACCACCTTCGGATTTGTGCCTTCGAAGTTGTTGATTTTTATGGCACCGGAACGATAGACCTCCTCGATAACATAAGGCCTTTCCCATTTAGAGAGAAGTTTTCCTGCAAAAAATCTTAAACGAGAGTTGAATAGCAACACATAATCACCTACATTAAACTCACGCTTTTGTATCCTCTTGTCATGCCATCTTTTAACTTTTTCTTTAAACAGTTTGGCATTCTCATAGGCTTGGGTTCTCCATTCATCAAGTGAGCTAATGTCAAATAGCCTCTTCTCACCAGCAAGTTTGAAATCATAGTTGAGCTCTTTAATGGCCCAATATGCCTTATGTTCTAGTTCGAGAGGTAAGTGACATGCTTTTCCATAAAGCATTTTATACGGAGACATACCCATAGGATTTTTATATGCAGTTCTATATGCCCATAATGCATCATCAAGTTTCTTGGACCAATTCTTTCTAGATCTATTAACAGTCTTTTGCAAAATTAATTTGATCTCTCTATTACTCAATTCTACTTGACCACTAGATTGTGGGTGATATGGAGATGCAATTCTATGATTAACGTCATACTTAGCAAGCATTTTACGAAAAGCACCATGAATAAAATGTGAACCACCATCAGTCATTAAGTATCTAGGGACTCCAAACCTCAGAAAAATAACTTCTTTAAGCATCTTAATAGAAGTGTTATGATCAGCACTACTAGTTGGAATAGCTTCTACCCACTTAGTAATGTAATCAACAACAACTAAAATATGTGTATACCCATTAGAGGAAGGAAACGGTCCCATATAATCAAAGCCCCAAACATCAAATGGTTCAATAACGAGTGGGTAATTCATAGGCATTTCTTGACGTCTACTAATATTACCTATTCTTTGAAATTCGTCACAAGACAAGACAAACTTATGGGCATCTTTGAAAAGAGTAGGCCAATAAAAACCGGATTGCAATACCTTATGTGCAGTTCTATCTCCAGCGTGGTGTCCTCCATAAGCCTCGGAGTGACACTTGCGTAGGATTTGTTCATGTTCATGCTCAGGTACACAACGCCTAATAGCACCATCTACTCCTTCTTTATAAAGATGTGGATCATCCCAGAAGTAATGTCTCAAATCATAGAAAAACTTTTTCTTTTGTTGGTATGTGAAACTAGGTGGTATAAATTTAGCAACAATGTAATTAGCATAATCAGCATACCATGGAGCAGTACAAGAAGCATTTATGACAGCTAATTTTTCATCAGGAAAGCTATCATCAATAGGTAGTGGGTCATCAGAACATTCTCTAACCTAGATAAGTTGTCTGCAACGGGGTTCTCAGCTCCCTTTCTATCAATAATATGCAAATCAAATTCTTGTAGCAAGAGAACCCATCTAATAAGTCTAGGTTTAGCATCTTTCTTTTCCATAAGATATTTAATAGCAGCATGATCAGTGTGAACAGTTACTTTAGAATCAACAATATAAGGTCTGAACTTATCACAAGCAAATACAACCGCTAAAAATTCTTTTTCAGTAGTAGCATAATTTCTCTGGGCACTGTCTAGAGTTTTACTAGCATATTGGATAACATTTAATTTCTTATCAACTCTTTGTCCTAGAACAGCACCTACAGCATAATCACTAGCATCACACATAATTTCAAAGGGTAAATTCCAATCAGGTGGCTGAATAATAGGTGCAGAAATCAAGGCTTTCTTAAGTATTTCAAATGCTTCTACACAATCATCATCAAAGATAAAAGGAACATCTTTTTGTAAGAGATTAGTCAGAGGCCTAGAAATTTTTGAGAAGTCTTTAATGAACCTCCTATAAAAACCGGCATGTCCAAGGAAACTTCTTATACCTTTGATGTCCTTAGGACACGACATCTTTTCAATGGCATCAACTTTAGCTTTATCAACTTCAATACCTCTTTCAGAAATTTTATGCCCCAAGACATTACCTTCATTAACCATAAAGTGGCACTTCTCCCAATTCAAGACAAGATTGGTTTCTTCACATCTCTGCAAAACTCGATCAAGGTTGCTTAAGCAATCATCAAAAGAAGTTCCATACACGGAGAAATCATCCATGAAAACCTCAACAATCTTTTCACAAAAGTCAGAGAACATAGCCATCATGCATCTTTGAAAGGTAGCAGGTGCATTACATAAACCAAAAGGCATACGTCTATAAGCAAAGGTACCGAAAGGGCAAGTAAAAGTGGTATTTTCTTGATCCTCTTTTGACACAGGTATTTGAGAGAAACCAGAATAACCATCTAGAAAGCAAAAATGTGTATGTTTGGATAATCTTTCTAGCATTTGATCAATAAAAGGTAAAGGGTAATGATCCTTTTTAGTAGCTTTATTTAGTTTGCGGAAATCAATTACCATTCTATAACCTGTAACGATTCTTTGTGGGATCAAATCATCTTTATCATTAGGAACAACAGTAATACCTCCCTTCTTAGGGACACAATGGACAGGACTTACCCACTGACTATCAGCAACGGGATAGATTATACCTGCCTCCAGAAGCTTTAGTATTTCTTTTCTTACCACTTCTTTCATCATATGATTTAACCGTCGTTGGTGATCAACAACCGGTTTAGCGTCTTTCTCCAATTTTATTTTGTGCTGGCATAAAGTGGGACTAATACCCTTAAGATCATCAAGAGTATATCCAATAGCAGCACGATGCTTCTTCAGAGTTTTCAATAATTTCTTTCCTTCTTTGAAAGGTTAGCACTAATAATAACAGGATATATCTTTTTCTCATCAAGATAAGCATATTTAAGAGTATCTGGTAATGGTTTAAGCTCAAACACGGGATCACCCTTGGGTGGAGGAGGATCCCCTAGAATTTCAACAGGCAAGTTGTGTTTCAAAATAGGTCCCTGTTTAAAGAATACTTCATCTATTTCCCTTCTTTCATTCATAAACATATCATTTTCATGGTCGAGCAAATATAGTTCTAAAGGATCATTAGGAGGCACGGCAATAGAAGCAAGACCAATAATTTCATCTTTACTAGGAAATTCTTTATCATGGGGTTGTCTACGAAATTTAGCAAAATTAAACTCATGAGACATATCCCCCAAACCAATAGTAACAACATCCTTTTTGCAATCTATCCTAGCATTAACAGTATTCAAGAAGGGTCTACCAAATATAATGGGACAAAAGTTATCTTGTGGGGAACCAAGAACAAGAAAATCAGCAGGATATTTAACTTTCCCACACAAGAATTCAACATCTCTAACAATCCCAACTGGTGAAATAGTATCTCTATTGGCAAGCTTAATTGTAACATCAATTTCTTCTATCTCAGTAGGTGCAATATCATGCATAATTTCTTTGTATAAGGAATGAGGTATTGCACTTGCACTAGCACCCATATCACACAAGCCATGATAACAATGATCTCCTATTTTAATAGAAATAGCAGGCATGCCTATAACAGGTTTATGTTTATTTTTAGTATCCGGTCTAGCAATTCTACCAGCTTCATCACAGAACTAAATAACATGCCCATCAATATTATCGGCCAAGAGATCTTTAACCATAGCAATACTAGGTTCAACTTTAATTTGTTCAGAAGGTGTAGGTGTTCTAGTATTACTCTTATGAACCACAGTTGAAGCTTTAGCATGATCCTTTATTCTAACAGGGAAAGGTGGTTTCTCAATATAAGTGGTAGGAACAATAGGATCAACATTATAAGTGATAGTCTTTTCTTCAACTTTAATAGGTGCAACTACTTTTACTTCAATGGGAGGATTATATTTAAACCACTTCTCCTTAGGGAGATCAACATGAGTAGCATAGGATTCACAGAAAGAAGCTACTATCTCAGAGTCAAGCCCATATTTAGTGCTAAATTCATGGAAAACATCGGTATCCATAAAAGATTTAACACAATCAAACTTAGGTGTTATACCTGACTCCTTACCTTCGTCGAGATCCCAATCTTCAGAGTTGCGTTTAATTCTTTCCAATAAATCCCACTTGAATTCAATAGTCTTCATCATAAAAGAACCAGTGCAAGAAGTATCGAGCATGGAGCGATTATTGAGAGAAAGTCGAGCATAAATTTTTTGGATAATAATTTCTCTTGAGAGCTCATGATTGGGCATGAATATAACATTGACTTAAGCCTCCCCCAAGCTTGAGCGATGCTTTCTCCTTTGCGAGGCCAAAAATTATATATATAATTACGATCACGATGAACAAGATGCATAGGATAAAACTTCTGATGAAATTCCAATTTCAATCGGTTGTAGTTCCATGATCCCATATCATCACATAGCCTAAACCATGTCAATGCCTTTCCCTTCAAAGATAAAGGGGAAGACCTTTTTCATAACTTCATCCCTGGGTAAACCTGCAAGCTTGAACAATCCACAAATTTGTTCTACATGTATCAAATGCATATCAGGATGTTCGGTTCCATCTCCTGCATAAGGATTAGCTAGCTGTTGTTCTATCATACCCGAAGGGATTTCATATTCAATATTTTCAGTAGGTGCAGTAGGTTGAGGAGCAACTTTTTGCTCAACTGGTCGGGGTGAAGATACCCCGAACAAGCCCCTCAAAGGATTACTTTCCATAGTAACAAGTGACAGTAAATTTCAGCACACTATATAAATTTTTCCTTACCAAAGGCGCTTCACTCCCCGGCAACGGCGCCAGAAAAGAGTCTTTATGACCCACAAGTATAAGGGATCTATCGTAGTCCTCTTGATAAGTAAGAGTGTTGAACCCAACGAGGAGCAGAAGGAAATGACAAGCGGTTTTCAGTAAGGTATTCTCTGCAAGCACTGAAATTGTACTGAAATTGTCGGTAACAGATAGTTTTGTGATAAGGTAATTTGTAATGGGTAACAAGTAACAAGAGTAAACAAGGTGCAGCAAGGTGGACCAATCCTTTTTGTAGCAAAGGACAAGCTTGGACAAACTCTTATATAAAGGAAAGCGCTCCCGAGGACACATGGGAATTATCGTCAAGCTAGTTTTCATCATGCTCATATGATTCGCGTTCGTTACTTTGATAATTTGATATGTGGGTGGACTGGTGCTTGGGTACTGCCCTTCCTTGGACAAGCATCCCACTTATAATTAACCCCTCTTGCAAGCATCCGCAACTATAAAAGAAGTATTAAGGTAAACCTAACCATAGCATGTAACATATGGATCCAAACCAGCCCCTTACGAAGCAACACATAAACTAGGGTTTAAGCTTCTATCACTCTAGAAACCCATCATCTACTTATTACTTCCCAATGCCTTCCTCTAGGCCCAAACAATGGTGAAGTGTCATGTAGTCGACGTTCACATAACACCACTAGAGGAAAGACAACATACATCTCATCAAAATATCAAACGAATACCAAATTCACATGACTACTTATAGCAAGACTTCTCCCATGTCCTCAGGAACAAACGCAACTACTCACAAATCATATTCATGTTCATAATCAGAGGGGTATTAATATGCATAAAGGATCTGAACATATGATCTTCCACCAAATAAACCAACTAGCATCAACTACAAGGAGTAATCAACACTACTAGCAACCCACAGGTACCAATCTGAGGTTTTGAGACAAAGATCAGATACAAGAGATAAACTAGGGTTTGAGAGGAGATGGTGCTGGTGAAGATGTTGATGGAGATTGACCCCCTCCCGATGAGAGGATCGATGGTGATGACGATGGTGATGATTTCCCCCTCCCGGAGGGATGTTTCCCCGGCAAAACAGCTCGGCCGGAGCCCTAGATTGGTTTCGCCAGGTTCCGCCTCGAGACGGCGGCACTTCGTCCCGAAAGCTTGCTCCTTATTTTTTTCTCGGACGAAAGACTTCATATAGCCAAAGATGGGCACCAGAGGCCTGCCAGGGGGCCCACGAGGCAGGGGGCGCGCCCAGGGGGTAGGGCGCGCCCCCACCCTCGTGGATGGTGGGTGGCCCCCTCTGGTTGATTCTTTTGCCAGTATTTTTTATTAATTCCAAAACGTGCCTCCGTGAAGTTTCAGGACTTTTGGAGTTGTGCAGAATAGGTTTCTAATATTTGCTTCTTTTCCAGCCCAGAAATCCAGCTGCTGGCATTCTCCCTCTTCATGTAAACCTTGTAAAATAAGAGAGAAAAGGCATAAGTATTGTGACATAATGTGTAATAACATCCCATAATGCAATAAATATTGATATAAAAGCATGATGCAAAATGGACGTATCACCGGTCGGCTGAAAACCACCTTCATCACACCATTCGGAGCCTTCTGCTACGTGACCATGACATTCGTCTTGAGAAATGTTGGTGCCACATTTCAGCGCTGCATGCAGAAGTGCCTCCTCAAGCAACTCGGCAGAAATGCCCACGTCTACGTAGATGATATTGTGGTGAAGACGGAGAAGTGCGGCACCCTCCTAGAAGATCTCAAGGAGACTTTTGATAATCGACGCCGTTTTCAAATCAAGCTCAACCCAAAGAAGTGTGTCTTCGGAGTCCCAGCCGGCCAGCTCCTTGGCTTCCTTGTCTCAGAACGCGGCATCGGGTGCAACCCTGTGAAGATCAAGGCCATTGAGCGGATGGAGAGGCCCACCCGACTGCGAGACGTCCAGAAGTTCACCGGATGCCTAGCATCCATTAGCCGCTTCATCAGTCGGCTAGGCGAGAAGGCTCTTCCCTTGTACCAGCTAATGAAGAAAACCACTCATTTCGAGTGGAACGACAAGGCGGATGAGGCCTTCCTTCAGCTCAGGAAGATGCTAACTACGCCGCCTGTCCTGGCGGCTCCGACTGCTAAGGAGCCCATGTTCCTCTACATCGCCGCCACCAGCCGGTTGGTCGGCACTATCATTGTGGTCGAGCGCCCAGAAGACAGCAAGGCACAGCCGGTCCAGAGGCCCGTCTACTACCTGAGTGAAGTACTGTCGGCCTCCAAGAAGAATTACCCCCACTACCAGAAGATGTGTTATGGTGTGTACTTTGCCGCCAAGAAACTCAAGCAGTACTTTCAAGAGCACTCCATCACGGTTGTCTGCACCGCCCCGCTTGCTGAGATCATCGGCAACAGAGATGCATTGGGCCAGGTGGCGAAGTGGGCCATCGAGCTAGCTCCCTACACCATCCTCTACCAGCCCCGCACCGCCATCAAGTCCCAAGCGCTGGCCGACTTCCTCGTCGACTGGGCCGAGACCCAGTACCTGCCGCCAGCGCCAGATTCCACCCATTGGCGGATGCACTTTGATGGCTCAAAGATGCACACCGGTCTGGGAGCCGGCATCGTCCTCACCTCTCCCAAAGGCGACAAGATCAAGTACACGCTGCAAATTCACTTTGCCGCCTCCAACAACATGGCCGAGTACGAGGCACTCGTCCACGGGCTTTGACTGGCCAAAGAGATTGGCATCCATCGAGTGCTGTGCTATGGTGACTCAGACTTGGTGGTCCAGCAGTCATCAGGCGACTAGGACGCCAAGGATGCAAACATGGCGAGCTACTGTTTCCTTGTCCAGCAGATCAGTGGATACTTTGACGGGTGCAAGTTCCTTCACGTACCACGGGCCGACAACGAGCAAGCTGATGCCCTGGCATGGATCGGCTCCACCCGCCAAGCGATACCAGCCGGCGTCTCCCTCCAGTGCCTGCGAAAGCCGTCTATCAAGCCTTCGCCAGAATCAGAGTCCATCTTTGTGCCGGCTACTCCCGAGATAGTCGGATCCGACTCAGGGGCTGCAGCAGCCGGCCTGGGGACTTCGGCAGGCGACCCGGGGACTGCAGCAGTCGCACCGGGACCAGGGACTTCACAACCTGGCTCAGGGGCTGCGGCAGTCAGCCCGGGGACTTCCGCAGGCGGCTCGGGGACTGCAGCAGTCGCACCCTGCCTGGGGACTTCAGAACCGGGCCTCGGGGCTGCGGTAGTCGGCCCGGGGACTTCAACGACGCAGCAAGTGGCGACTGACTCCAACCCGCCGCCTCCCAACCATGATGACAATGGTCGAAGCACCATCGTGGGTGCAGCCCATCCTCAACTTCCTGGTGAGCGGAGAGCTACCAGCCGATGAGATCTCGGCCCGGCAGGTGCAACGCCGGGCAGCCACATACCCGGCAGTAAACAGAGAGCTTGTCAGGCGCAGCATGACTAACGTCTTCCAGCGCTGCGTTGAGCCAGAGAAGGGCAAGGCAATCCTCAGAGACATCCACCAAGGCGAGTGCCGCCACCACACGGCCTCCAGATTCCTTGTCGCCAAAGGTTTCTGCCATGGATTCTTCTGGCCGACTGCTTTGGACGACGCCAAGGACCTGGTCAAGAAGTGCAAAGGGTGCCAGAAATTCAGCTCCAAGCAACACCGGCCGGCTTCTGCACTCAAGACCATCCCCCTCACTTGGCCATTTGCCGTCTGGGGGCTGGACATGGTGGGCCCATTCAAGATAGCACGCGGTGGCATGACCCATCTACTTGTCGCCGTGGACAAATTCACCAAGTGGATTGAAGCAAAGCCAATCAAGAAGCTAAATGGTCCGACTGTTGTGACCTTCATCGCAGATATCACCGTCAGGTACGGCATACCGCACAGCATCATCACCGACAACGGCGCAAACTTTCCCAAAGGCGCCTTGGCCCATTGCTGTGCGACGCAGGGCATCCGACTGGACTTAGCGTCCGTTGCCCATCCGCGGTCAAACTGCCAAGTTGAGCGAGCAAACGGACTCATCTTCTCCGGTATCAAGCCCCGACTGGTCGAGCCGCTGGAGCGTTCGGCCGGCTGCTGGATCGAGGAGTTGCCGGCCGTCCTCTGGAGTCTCCGTACCACGCCGGACAAAGCAACCGGCTTCACTCCCTTCTTCCTCGTGTATGGGGCAGAGGCCGTCATCCCAACTGACATCGAGTTTGACTCGCCTCGCGTCACCATGTACACGGAGGCAGAAGCGAAGGAGGCGTGAGAAGACGGCGTCGATCTACTAGAAGAGGCCTGGCTGCTGGCACTCAGCCGGTCTGCCATCTACCAGCAGAGCCTACGTCGTTACCACAGCCGGAAGGTCAAGCCATGATCCTTCCGTGAGGGGGACCTTGTGCTCCAACTGATCCAACGAACAGCCGGCCAGCACAAGCTCTCGGCCCCTTGGGAAGGGCCATTCATCATCAGCAAAGCCTTGGGCAATGACTCCTACTAACTCATCGACGCATAGAAGCCCAGGGCATGCAAGAGGGATGATTCCGGCAAGGAAACAGAGCACCCATGGAACACAAATCTCCTCCGAAGATTTTTATAGTTAATGCAGTATGTACCATGCTACCTTTTGTATTAAGAGCAAAGACAACGGGTCCCCTGAGGACACTCGGGGGCTACCCTTTTTATCTATAGGATAAGTTTAACTGCCTGTGAATGTGTTATTGCATTCCTTTGCCTGGCACCTGGTCCGACCAGTCGGCCCGGGGGCTCGCCGCCTTGTCCTATGTTGATACTACCTGCAGTCGGACAAGTAGTGTGCCGACATCTAAGCCCTCTCTCGCCTTAAGCCGCGGCTCGCAGAGCGACTGTCCGGCTGGCAAGAGCTAAAGCCAGGAAACGATGTCCACACAAAGAATGACTAAGGAAAAAACATCAACATAGGCTAAGTCGGCTCCTCGCCTCACCGTCCGGCTGCTGAGCAGCCGGCCGGCCGGCTTCTCACTTAACTTGCTACGTTCTTGGTGGCTGAAGTACTTGTCTATCCTAAACGGCCAAGTCCCTGACCCAGCCGCAGACTGCAGAGCGGCTGTCCAGCTAGCAGGGCGGCAGCCAAAGGAAGACGGCAAAGGAAAAAGCCAAAAAAGAACGGAATAGCAAGACCAAAGTAGAACCAGGCAGAGCACAGACGTGTGCGAATAAAATAATTTACATGGCAAAGGCTCTCAACCAGTTTTCAACAGAGTATGAAAATACACCCCCAGCAGGTGGAATTGCGTGAGTTTAACTTGTTCGATAGATTACAAGAACAGGAAAAAAAAGATAAATTGGCCGCCTAGGCCACAGGAGCAGCAGGCGGATCCGACGGGTCGGCGGAGGCAGAGACGCCGGGTGGTGGAGCAGCCGACTGGTGGGTCTCGGCCTGGTCGACTCCAGCAACAGTTGGCGTGGCTGCACGCGGCCCGCTGGTCGAAGCTTGGTCGAGCTGAGGCCGGCCGTCCGCTCCGTCGTCCGGCGCGACGTCTTCGCCGTCCTCGTCCTCGCCCTCATCGCTGGAAGCGATCTCCTCCGCCGAGTCCTCGTCATCCTCCAGGTTCAGCCCAAACTAGTTGGGCGGCACTTCAGCGCCTTCCTCGTCTAGCTCGGGGATGAACATGGTGGTGTTGGCGTACTCGGCGATCGCCGCCGCGCGTTGAGTAAGCGCGCCGCTCACCGCCGCCAGCTCCGGTGCGGCCTCCTGCCGAAAGGTAGCCAGCTGGGCCAGGTCCAGGTCCGGATACCACGCCTTGACGAACTCCAAGGCTGTCCGAGCGCCAGCCCAAGCTATGGTGCCCTTCCAAGCCTCAAAGCGTCCGACTGCCACCTCCAGCTATTTGGCCGTCCGACTGGGGGTGCGTGGAATCTGGGCGTCTGGCCAGAGGGCGGACAGCACCTGGGACCCGATGCGTTGCAGGTGGCGAAGCATCCGATGAGCCGGTTGTAGGCGCGCCTGGATGGCAAGAAGTTGCTCGCCGAGAGTCCGGGGCGCGTTGGGCGCGATCTCCGCACCCGCCGTCCTCTGCACCTCGCATCATGCCTCGATGGCGTGGCTGACGGTGATAGAGTGACCAGGAAAGAACTCTCCACAAGAAGAAAATGTCAAAATTAGAAGCCAGAAGCTGGCTCCTGCAGCAGTCGGCGGCTACTCAGAAGAAGAATTAACTTATCGTCGATCATGTCCTCGATCTCGCCGTAGCCGTCGGTCAGGAACTTCTCCTTCTTGGCCCAGTTCGAGCGCTGAGTCTCGAACTCGGACTGGAGGTGAGCCTCGCCTTCCTTCAGCTTTTGGAGCTCCGCCTTGTGCCGCTCCGCCTGGTCCGCCAGTTCCTTGGTCAGGCGGTCGCACTCCTAGGCTGCCTGGCTGCGCTCTTGCTCCTTGGTGCGGAGCTCGGACTCCACCTCACCCAGGCGCTTCCGCAGATCTGTGGCGGCCTCTGACAAGACAGGGAAGAAGAAGAAAGTCAACATCAACCAAAAGATAAGTAGTTGCCGGGAGATCCAGCCCGACTGCTCAGCAGTCGGCCCGAATCTCGGGGGCTACACCTAGCGGGTGCGCTGATGTGTCCCCACGAGAAGGAAGATGGAACCGGTTCAGGTCAGTGATCCGCTTGGCCAGCTCCTAGACCTGGGAGTTGAAGGCGGCCGCGCGGATGTTGTGGTAATCCTGCAACAAAGGCAACAAAAGAAAAGACAAGTCAGCACTCGGAACTCACCTTGAAGTTCCGAGCCGCCTGCTCAGCAGCCGGCCCGGAACTCGGGGGCTACACCCAGTGGGTGCGCTGGCGCGCCCACACGGAAGATTACAAGAAACGAAAACAAGAAGTAAGAAACATACCCGAACGGCCGTCCACGTCGCCAGGAACTCCTGCGTATACTGCTGGAGAGCGGTGCCTTGGGTGTGGAACCGGGCCAAGACTTCCTGTGCGGCCGCGTTCAAAACACCCGTGCCGCCCCCAGGCGTCCAGTCCGGTGGGGCGGCGCTGGTGGCTTCGGTATCAGGGGCCGATGATCTAGTGCCCCCGATCTCCAACGGCCATGGCGCTGAGGCTGCCTTCTCCGCATGCCGGTGCACCGGAGTATGGACCGCAGGAGTCGGACCCACCACCAACACGCCACCAGCTGGTGGCACCAGCGGCGCGTCAAGTCGATTGCCCTGGGCGTCGGTAGTCGGTATGTGCGGGGGCACCTCCTCCCCCAAGATAATGGGGTCGCCCCGTCCCTCTCCAAGGTCGGCTGATCAGCGCTGGCCTCTCCTGTCGGCACCTGGCCCTCCAGCACCAGCGGATCCGCATGCTACAGGCCGGTGGACTCCGGAGCCCGGCTGCGGGACGCCTCCTCCTGCTGCGCCTTGGCGGCCACGTCCGCCTGCTCCCTGGCCACCGTGTCGGCTTGGGCCTTGGCTGCGGCATCAACCTCCGCTTGTGCCGCCTTGGCCACCTCCGCCTTCTCCCAGGCCGTGGCCTCCCGCTCTTCTCGCGCCTCCCGCACGTTCTTCTTCGTCGCCTCCTGGAGGTCGGCGAGTGGATCCACACGGCGGGGGCCCGCGGAGCCGTCTGCCGCCCTGATCACCGAGTCGGACGAGGCTCGCGACAAGGAAAGTGGGGCGCTACGCACCAAAGGAAGAAGGAAATAAGAAGACTGTGAGAAAGAAGAAAAGAAAATGCAAAACAGAAACGCGAAGAGAATCGAGGCACTTACGCGGACACCAGCAGGAGCCACTTCGGGGCCTTCTGAAGGAGGGCCTCTTTCGCGGAAGCCCTCTTGCCGCTTGGTCGCGGCGGCTGAGGTTTTGGGCTTCTTGGGCCGACTGCCGAACAGCCTGGCGTCGGCCCGACGCTTTGGTGCGCCGCTTGTTGCAGTCGGCACGGCCGAGGTGCTGACACCCGTCCTGTCGGCGCCATGGGCGCGGCGCGACTCGTTGTCATCCTCGTCATCGTCCGGCCACCCTTCGAGGCCGCCTCCTAAGGTGCCGGTTGCTACCTCACCGCCACCGCCGGCGGCGGCGTCCTCCTCCACGGCGGCCGCCCCCAGCTCGGGGTCATCCGCATCACTCTCCGCCCGGTCCGCCAGGTATTGATGACCTGGGGCCGGCGCGTCGTTTGTCGTCTGGCCCAGGAAGTGCTGCTTCGCAGCCGAGTGGTCAGGCGGCAAGAAGAAATTTGAATTAATGAAGACAAAAGATCTAGAAGACTCACCACAGGCAGTGGGTTTGCACGGCTGTACGGCTCCTTGCCGAACCGCCACTCCGTCTCTCACAGCTTGCAGTTGGAGAAGAAGTTCAACCAGCCAAACCACCTCCATGTCCGGCAGCACCTTGGTGCACATCCGTCATGGGTCCCGGCGCCCGCTCATGTTGCTGATGAGTGGGGCCGGGCTTGGAGGGGCAGCACCCGGCGCGCCATGAAGGTGGCCAGCAGGTCTGAGGCTCTGAGGCCCTCCGACTCCGTCATCTCCTGGAGCCGGACGAGAGCGGTGGAGGAGGCGGCCGACAGGTTCTCCCGCCGAAACTGCAAGTTGGTGCGGGGCTCGGCAGGTGGGCCGGCTACGTAAGCCGGCAGGTTGACGTAGTCCATCATCGAGTGGATGTTCTCGACGTAGAAGTATGACTCCTACCACAGCTTGGACGACTACAGCAAGGCGAGGGCCGGGAAGCGGAACCTGAACGCCGCACCACGACGCAGGCCCCACACTGGGCCACCACGTCCTTGGTGGCGGTGCTGAGTTTGAGGTAGAAGAGCTCGAGGGTGGGGAGCACGCCGAGATAGCCCTCGTAGAGGGTGACGAAGGCGGAAAGCAGCACCACTGTATTCGGCGTGAGATGCTGGGGCTGAACCTTGTAGAAGGTGAGGAACGAGCAGAGGAAGCTGCTCGCCGGCAGGCCGAAGCCGCGGAGGAAGTGCGACCGGAAGACGACGCGTTCGCCGTCTTCTGGCGCCGGCGAGATCTCCGCCTCGGGAGGAATGCGCAGCTTTACGTGCGTCGCGCGGGGCAACCGTCGCGTCTGGCAAAGGAACGCGAGGTGATCCTCGTGGACGTTGGACCGTCCCAATCGCCGGAGCGCCTGCCTCGCGCCATGGATGCTGCTGCTCGACGGTAGCGCGGCGCGGTGGCGGGCAAGTGTAGTCGCGGCGGGTCGGAAAGGCCTTGCAACAACGGCTGTGGAGGAGCTCCGGCGGTGGGCAGGAGGGCAGCAGCGACGAGAAGAAGCAGAGGAAGAAGAAGGCAAGGGGCGAGGGGGGCGCGCGTGCATTCTGCCGCCCCTCCTCCCCCTACTTATAGCCCCCCGACGGCAGAGCCGGGGGGCGGGACGTGGGGGGCGCGGGATTAACTACGCCCACTTCCCCCACGACCCCGCGTTTTCCGCGCCGTAACTGCGTGTATTTAACGCGCTTGGAAGCGCAACCGTCCGCCTCGGCCGCAGCGGATCCGCGCGGGAGCCTAGTGGCGGGCCCAGGCCTGCGGCGATGTCCTGTCGTGCGCGTGGGCTGGCAGGCCAGCCTGGTCTGCTAGCGCCGCATGGCAAGCATGCAACGGGCGGCAAGCCTACCAGCCGGCTGGCTTGACACCCGGCCTCCTCAGCGATAATTCGAATTCACCAGGCGTCCGGCCCAGCCCTGGCCAGCTCCCGGCAGTCAGGATCTCCAGAAGACGGAGGAGACAGAACTACCAAGACACTCAGAGTAGGAAGCTGTTGAGGCTCTTCGATTTCGGCCGTGGCGCCCCAACATCTTCGGGAACTACTGTCGGAGTAAATGACCATGGGTAGCTTCATCGGGCCCCTGTGGTATTTCAAGACATCGGGGCTAGCTGCGCCCCTCACACCTCCTGGACGGACGACCGGCTTCATGGGTCGGCTGGTCTGGGAGGCTGGCTGCTAGAAGGCGGCAAGACACCAGAAGGCGGCCACTAGGAGGCCGGATCCTAGCAGGCGGCCCCTCGTCCCCTCAAAGTTTGCATCCACATAACCACGACGGGATGGGGCGTGGCAACAGTGCGACCTGCCACCCCTGAATCCCGGGTGGAGCGTGGCCACAGTGCGGTGTACCAAGCAGACACCCCTCGCCCGGTGCGGCACTGTACACATGCGGCCCGTGACATCACCTACCTTCGGAGGAGCCATGTTCCCATGACGGCCTGTCGGTATGGCCCGCAGGCGGCGGGCCCTACCTGTCGGCGAGCCCCAGAAGGCGGCGGATCCCCAGCAGGCGGCAACGGGGGCGGGCCGCCTCCTAGCAGGCGCCCCCTCCCCCCTCGGAGTCTGAGCACCATTAATCAGATGAGATGGGGTGTGGCTACAGTGAGCGCCCGCCAGGCGGCGGGACTGTAGCCACGCTCTCCCCGACAAAGCCTCCGTCATCACGAGCAAGGCAACAGTATAAAGCGGTCGGCGTGGCCCGGAGGCGGCGGGCCCTACCTGTCGGTCGAGTCCCTGGCAGTCTACGGGACCCACCAAGCGGCAGGCCCCAGCAGCCGGCGGAGAAGCCGGCGCCCAGAGACACTGACGGCCGGGTCCTACACCCGGCCGGATTTCCACTGTACCCCTGGGGGGTAGGCCTATATAAACCCCCCAGGCCACCCCATGCAAGGGGTTCAGGACCTTGTTCAGAACCTTAGAGATCACACACACGTATAGAGAGAGGTGTAGGGCTAGCCTTGTTCTTCTTCCTCCTCTAACAGGAACAGCTCAAGGAGCAACTTGTAGTCACTTTATCAATCATAGTCATCATGCGGAGACCCCGCAGAGTAGGACTAGGGGTGTTATCTCCATGGAGAGCCCCGAACCTGGGTAAGATTCGCAGGCGTATGCGGTCTCGCTCACTCACGCCTCTAGAGCTCGGCGACGTACTCTTGTCCCCATCCATGATAAGCCACCCCCTGGCATATGTCGCTAGATATCCCCGACACTTGATGAGTCAATGAGACACGTTGGTCTTATGGCTAACCTTTGTGGTTACATGGCCGGAGGGAAGGAATGGGTTCTTGATAGTGGATGTACAGATCATATGACCGGAGATAAGGACATGTTTCGTGAGCTTGCTGAAAACAACAGTCGTCAAAAGTATGTCACTTTTGGTGACAACTCCAAGGGTAAGGTAGTTGGCCTCGGTAAGGTGGCCATCTCCCATGACAGCTCTATTCAAAATGTTATGGTCGTTGAATCTCTTGGTTACAATTTAATTTTCGTATCTAGACTAGCTGATTTTGGTTTCAATGTTCTATTTACTAAAATAGGTTTCCAAGTGTTTCGAAGAGATAATCATAATATGGTCTTTACCGGTATCCGTAGAGGTGATCTATACATTGTTGATTTCACTAAAAGAGCTCAACCTCAAACTTGCTTAATTGCTAAATCTTCTAAAGGTTGGTTGTGGCATAGAAGGTTAGGTCACGTGGTCATGCGAAATCTTGATAAGCTTATTAAAGGTGATCTATATCATTGGTGTTAAAGATGTCATATTTGACAAGGATAGACTTTGCAGTGCTTGTCAAGCAGGAAAACAAGTCGGAGGAAGTCATCCCATGAAGAACATCATGACTATGAGAAGACCGCTTGAGCTACTTCATATGGATCTTTTTGGTCCCAACGCCTAAAAGAGTCTCGGTGGTAACTCATTCGGATTGGTCATTGTTGACGACTTTTCAAGATTTACGTGGGTGTTCTTTCTTGATGATAAATCGCAGGTCCAAAAGATCTTCAGGAAGGCCCAAAACCAATTTGAAGTAATGATCAAGAAGGTTCGAAGCGACAATGGAACGAAGTTCAAAGAACGGAAATGTGGACACCTTTCTTGACGAAGAGGGGATTTCACATGAGTTCTCGGCTACGTACACACCTCAACAAAATGGAGTTCACTGGTACGCGTCGGTGCTATACAAACGGTTTTTAACCCCTTTTCGCGACGACATTTGGAACCGTCGCCAAGTGAGTGTGGCGGTAGAGGGGTCCTTCCCACACGACCTAGAAATCGTCGGGGATAGGCCCTCCTGGGACACAGGATGGGGCCGTGTGCAATCGGGCGAGGCATCGAAACCCAATCATTTCCGTAGGTATGTACACCCCACACGGTGAATCCCAGAAAAACATTTCCGTAGGTATGTACATCCCACACGGTGAATCCCAGAAAAACATTTCCGTAGGTATGTACATCCCACACGGTGAATCCCAGAAAAACATTTCTGTAGGTATGTATATCACACATAGTCAATCCAAGGAATACGTTTCCGTTCTTATGTACATCCCACACGGTCAATCCAGGGAAAACGTTTCCGTTCGTATGTACATCCCACACAGTTTTATGTGTAGGATCGTGTGTGAAAGGTGTAACTATCACACACGGTCTGCCTTGGTTAACTGTTTGCTTTTATCAACTACAACACACACGATTTGATGAAGAAAACTGTGTGGCATTGGGCTATCCATCACAAGCGCTTTTACTGCTAGAACCATTTGCAAAGGTCCATACCACATTTAGCAGGTTTATTAGTTTATAATTAATAATTCCAGTATTACGCAAATTCACATTTCATATCGAGCAGCTGTTTGCCAATTCCATATCAGGCACATAAATATATTATAACATCACAGTACGATAGCTACATGAAAACAGCACACTACAACACATAGCTAGTTCAACTTCATAAGAACAATATATTCATTTCCCTAATCAAGATCATCCAGGCTCGTCTTATCCAACTCTGCTTTCAGTTCAGTAAGAACCTGTTTTACACGGGCCAACTGGGAAAGTGCCTCCTCCTTCGCCAACACCATCTTAGCAAAGTCCGATTTAAAAAATCTGAGCTCATTCTCCACCTTCAACTTTTTATCCCGCATCTTCAAATATTCTTCAGCGTTGACAATAGTTTCTCTAAGCCTATGTCTGTTCTCTTCCTCATACAAGCTCCAGAGCTTCGCTAGGCACATCTTCAAAGACTGTGGCCACTCTTGATCAACCCACTCCAAGTAAGAACACTTCCGTTCATCCTATAATATTTTAAACTAGATCAGTAACAATTGTAGGGGAAATGGGTTTATAGCAACATAGAAAATCACCAATGCTTATTTTGAAAAACTTAAGAAACATGTTAATTATGACGTATCTTCTCAAAAAGATCAGTGTGCAAATGAATTAATTGCTACTGAGACAACAGCCAAATTCTGGAACATCAAAAGCTATAATTAATTACAACAACGCTACAAGTTCTTACTCATGTACAATAAATAACAAATTGAACATTTTATGAGGAAGGTAAATATAACTGCAACAACGTAGTGACAGTGTTTGGATGACAGCAAATTGATACTAACAGGTGTGTGCATGCAGAAATTTAGTAACACAGAACTAATAGCACTAAGGCCGTCCACTATGTATGCTAAAACTGGGGTAAAGACAACTGTTGCTACATCTCGCACCGGTGCCCTACACTGGCGAGCCGATGCGGCGGAAAAAAATCAGGGACCCGGACTCCGAAGCACGTAGTTGCTCCGATGCCCAGTTCCTTCGTGCCATAAAGATTTAGTATTTTACTGCTTGGCTGCTCGGATGTGTGGACCAAAGTTGGCCGCACAAACTGCTGAAGCGGTGCCAAATAATTTTCTAATGGCACCGCTGATGAGATGGCAACAATTTAAGATACTAGGTACAAACTGTGACACTGTCTTAGGATGCGTTTGGTTGAAGGTGTGGTATGAATGGGTTGGGACCGTGACAGTGTCTGAATTACATCTAACAAATGATTTGTAACAACGAAAGAGGGTCTAACCTTCTCTGCACATGCCAGAAACTTCCTCCCACTGTCCACAGATTCAAACGCAACTAGCTTCACACATGGAGATTGATGGTGACAACGAGCAGATAGATCTTCAGCCACCCCGCTCCATTCATTGCCACTGATGGTCCTAGGGAGCTACAAGAGGAAGAAATGGCTCAAATCAACCGCCGGGTAAAAATCCTTCATTCCAAGTCACAGCCCGAGAGAGAGAAGAGAGGCATACTCGGGTGGTGAAGGAGTCGTCGCCGGAGAAGGAACCGCTGGAGAGGTCTTTGAAGAAGACCATGGCGACCCCGGTGGTAGGATGCGAGACGGCGAGAGTGAGGAAGCGGCTATAGCTTAGGAAGGAAGGAAGGAGGAAACAGGGGAAATGTGACTCGTGGTCGGGGAGAAAAGGGGGTGGGGAAGGGGGAAGGGAGGCGGGGGTAGATATTTTGGCGGTAGGCCAAAATTTTGAAAATATGGAGGGAAACTTTGCGCGCGGTGTCGCCGGACCATTCACTTTGAACGATCGTGTGCATCGCAAACGATTCTTCTGCTTTACGCGTATGGGATGAGTTTGATAATTCAAATTTTGGTGGAAATTTCCCCGGTTACGTCATTGCATAATTTAACATTGCTTGCTAATTTGGGCACACAAAAGAGCGTACAGCAGACATACCACACTTACTGAATCGAGCAATTTTAGTAATTAAATAGAGCCAGTTGACCTAACATTGCTCTAACAAAAGACCAGCATTAAAAACAAAGCCTAAGTACGCATAATTTTAACAAATCCGCTGCCGCGCCAGCCTATGCATCGCCGGTGTGAGATGAGACGTCGATGACTTGTCCTGGTGACATGCCGCCGTTGGTGGACTTTGCGTCCCCCCTGCTGAAGCCGACCGCGTCCTCGTCCTCGGTGGCGCCCTCATGGTTGTAGTACTCATAGTAGTGGCTGCGCCAGAGCTCGCGTTGGTACTCCACCGTCGATTCCTCCACGGAGAGACTCTTCTCTACCTCGACCTCGGCCACGCACAACTCCTCGTCCCGGTGCTCCTCGATCTCCGCCGCCTCCTGCATCTCCAGCTCCCGCTCAGTGACCTCATGAGGAAGCAGGTGCTCCATGGCTACCGCCGCCTTTTTAGACGTGGGTTGCATGTTGTAGTCCAAGGTGGCCTGGAATATCTTGGCGTGTGCATCCTCGATCTTGGCGTGGATGGCCTTGACCCGGGCCAGGGCGATATCGGCGGCACGGACGGCAGCTCGAGCGCTCTCGGCGTTTGCAGCTGCCGTCACAGCAGCAGCAGCAGTCGTCTCAGCTGCTGTAGCTGCCCTGTCGGCTGCCGCAGACGCCCTCTCGGCGGAAGCGTCCGCACTCAATGTGAATGCGGCGGCACTCTCGGCGTAGGCGGCAACGCTCGGGGGGACGGGGCCATCGTACGGGCTTTCACGAAGCGTTTCCACGGCGTCATCTTTGCAAGAAGGGGTGCGGGAATGGGGATTGGGATTCGTGGATTCGGGGGTTGCCGGCACTGGAGCAGACGAGCCGGCGAAGCTTAAGAAGGGAGACTTAAATAGACCCAGATATTTTCATCGCAAACGGTTCCTAGAAAACAACTGTGTCTGATGTTGTAGATATTTTTTGTCAGCTGTGAAAGACGAATTTGGAGTAAAGTGGCAACGGATGGTGTTTTAAATGTACAAGAAATTTTGTAGTACCAATACAACAGTCATGTCAAATTTTGGAAAATTTCAAGACATTTAAGTGATTTTCTAGCCATTTAATGACCGTAATTGAAATTTGAACTACATGTACATGCAACAGCTAACCATAACAGTTTGAAAACTCATATTTTGTGTACTTGTGTGCGATTTAATTCCATGTGCAGTAAATTGGAAGGAATTTTCAAACATATTGGTCTAACGGCTATGACACAATTAAGCATGGAGTGACATGGCATTTTAATTCTAAAAAAAAATCAGAAACACATGAAACCTTGGTTGATGTAATGTCATGCCACCAAGATGATGTGGTAAAAAAATTGGCATGTTTGACGAAAGTTTGGACACACACCCCTCACAAACCAGAGCAACTCCTAGAAGGCTCGTGGTTCCGAGAGGGAACAATGCATGTTTGATGACGAACGAGAGATAGCTTCCTCTTACAGCCTTCAATTTTTTTCTACATTTAACGTGCACTACTACAACTGTAATGTGAAATTTTGAAAAATTCTAGGGGTCATTTGACCTTTTAAAGACATTTAAGTGATTTTCTAGCCATTTAATGAATGTAATTCAAATTTGAACTACATCTACAGGCAACGGCTAACCAAAACGGTTTGAAACATCATATTTGTGTACTTGTGTGCGAGTTAATTCCATGTGTAGTAAATTACAAGTAATTTTCAAACATATTTATCTCGCGACATGGACACATGCATATGTATGCATGGAGTGACATGGCATTTTAATTCCAAAAAAATATCAGAAACACATGAAACCTTGGTTGATGTAATGTCATGCCACCAAGATGATGTGATAAAAAAAATTGGCATGTTTGACGAAAGTTTGGACACACCCCCCTCACAAACCAGAGCAACTCACTAGAAGGCTCGTGGTTCCGACAGGAAACAATGCATGTTTGATGACGAACCGGATATAGCTTCCTCTTACGGCCTTCAATTTTTTCTATCTTTAATGTGCACTACTATAACTGTAATGTGAAATTTTGGAAAATTCTAGGGGTCATTTGACCTTTTAAAGACATTTAAGTGATTTTCTAGCCATTTAATGACTGTAATTCAAATTTGAACTACATCTACATGCAACGGTTAACCAAAACGGTTTGAAAATCATATTTGTGTACTTGTGTGCGAGTTAATTCCATGTGCAGTAAATTAGAAGGAATTTTCAAACATATTTGTCTCGCGACATGGACACATGCATATGTATGCATGGAGTGACATGGCATTTTAATTTCAAAAAGTTAAAAAAATATCAGAAACACATGAAACCTTGGTTGATGTAATGTCATGCCACCAAGATGATGTGGTAAAAAAATTGGCATGTTTGACGAAAGTTTGGACACACACCCCTCACAAACCGGAGCAACTCCTAGAAGGCTCGTGGTTCCGAGAGGGAACAATGCATGTTTGATGACGAACGAGAGATATCTTCCTCTTACGGCGTTCAATTTTTTTCTACGTTTAACGTGCACTACTACAATTGTAATGTGAAATTTTGGAAAATTCTAGGGGTCATTTGACCTTTTAAAGACATTTAACCGATTTTCTAGCCATTTAATGACCGTAATTCAAATTTGAACTACATCTACATGCAACGGCTGACCAAAACGGTTTGTAAAATCATATTTGTGTACTTGTGTGCGAGTTAATTCCATGTGCAGTAAATTAGAAGGAATTTTCAAACATATTTGTCTCACGACATGGACACATGCATATGTATGCATGGAGTGACATGGCATTTTAATTCCAAAAAATTAAAAAAAAATCAGAAACACATGAAACCTTGGTTGATGTAATATCATACCACCAAGATGGTGTGGTAAAAAAATGGCATGTTTGACGAAAGTTTGGACACACATCCCTCACAAATTGGAGCAACTCACTAGAAGGCTCGTGGTTCCGAGAGGGAACAATGCATGTTTGATGACGAACAGGAGATAGCTTCCTTTTACGGCCTTCAATTTTTTTTCTACGTCTAACGTGCACTACTACAACTGTAATGTGAAATTTTGGAAAATTCTAGGGGTTATTTGACCTTTTAAAGACATTTAAGTGATTTTCTGGCCATTTAATGACCGTAATTCAAATTTGAACTACATCTACATGCAATGGCTAACCAAAACGGTTTGAAAATCATATTTGTGTACTTGTGTGCGAGTTAATTCCATGTGCAGTAAATTAGAAGGAATTTTCAAACATATTTGTCTCGGGAGATGGACACATGCATACGTATGCATGGAGTGACATGGCATTTTAATTCCAAAAAATTAAAAAAATATCAGAAACACATGAAACCTTGGTTGATGTAATGTCATGCCACCAAGATGATGTGGTAAAAAAATTGGCATGTTTGACGAAAGTTTGGACACAAACCCTTTCACAAACCGGAGCAACTCACTAGAAGGCTCGTGGTTCCGAAAGGGAACAATGCATGTTTGATGACGAACGGGAAATAGCTTCCTCTTATGGCCTTCAATTGTTTTCTACGTTTAACGTGCACTAGTACAACTGTAATGTGAAATTTTGGAAAATTCTAGGGGTCATTTGACCTTTTAAAGACATTTAAGTGATTTTCTAGCCATTTAATGACCGTAATTCAAATTTGAACTACATCTACATGCAACGCCTAATCATAACGGTTTGAAAAATCATATTTGTGTACTTGTGTGCAAGTAAATTTCATGTGCAGTAAATTAGAAGGAATTTTCAAACATATTGGTCTCACGACATGGTCACATGCATGGAGTGCCACGGCATTTTAATTCCAAAAAATTTAAAAATGATCAGAAAAACATGAAACCTTGCTTGATTTAATATCATGCCACCAAGATGATGTGGTAAAAAAGTTGGCCTGTTTGACGAAAGTTTGGACACGCACCCCTCACGAACGGGAGATAGCTTCCTCTTACGGCCTTCAATTTTTTCTACATTTAACGTGCACTAATACAACTGTCATGTGAAAATTTGGAAAATTTCAAGGGTCATTTGATCTTTTAAAGACATTTAGGTGATTTTCTAGCCATTTAATGACCGTAATTCAAATTTGAACTACATCTACATGCAACGCCTAACCATAACGGTTTGAAAAATCATATTTTTGTATACTTGTGTGCGAGTTAAAAAATCATCAGACGATGTAAATATCTGGTGTTCAAAAAAGAAAATATAAAGATCTGGCAAGACAACCGGCCCCCACACGATTGGCACTCTATCTCGGGGCTCGAGGTTTGGTAGGTGAGTGGCGGGGATCATTAATCAGACACGGTTCTGTACTGGAAACCGTCATCTATTATGTTCACACACGGATTTTGCTGCGGGAATCGTGTGTAATTCAAACTACAATACTCGTAAATTCAGGCGACCGGCGTGTGTACTGTCCCCGTCGATCTAGATTCTGGCCGCCAATAAATACTACCTTGCTCATGTCGTCTCGCCTGCATTCTCATCTACATCCTCCCCTCGCTCGCCCTCTCTCTCTCTCTCTCTCTCAAATCTCTGCCATGGCGCCGTCGGTCTGCCCACGCGCCGACGAGGAGTCGCCGCCCCCCCGAGGACGCTCACTCGATTAGCAGCGACGAGGACCCCTATGCGCCGCCTGACGAGGTTGCGCCGGACCCCCCAACTTTGGATTGGTTTTGGGGCCAGTACAATCTTTATCTGTGTAAGTCGCTACCGCCGGTTGAGAAAGCCAGGCAAGTGGCGTTCAAGAAGGAGATGGCGGAGGAGGAAGCCAGGTACCAGGCAGCCTGTGAAGCCTGTGATGCCGCCTGGAAAAAGGAGGCAGCGGAACTTTGGGGGCGGACGCGTCGTCGTGCCGAGGAGGTGTGTGAAGACGGGTACTTCGTGAGGAAGGTCATAGGCGTTGGGCACCTCGTCGCTGCGTGGAGGTGGGCCGATAAGCTCCAGCATGCCACCGACGAGGAGCTCCAGTGGGCGCCCAACAAAATGGCAAGATCGTCCGCGCGCATCCGCCAGCAAGAGGCAGATCGATACGTCAAGCGCTGCGAGGCGGATGAGGCGGAGTACTGCCTCCGCACTGGGAAGACGCCACGCACTAGGGAGCTGCTGGCGAGGGGCTGCCGGAATACTGGCCCCAGGAGGGATTATTAGTATTAGTATTGTTCGTTTTCAATTTTATGCATTGTACCTAGTAGTTAAGTATCATCACGTATATGTGATTATATATATATATATATATTATGAATTCCATTTTCTATCTGTTTTTGTATACTAATTTGAATTTAGTTGTTATCATCCACATATACAGAATGGAAAGCATATATACACACATTGAAACAGAACATATAAGAATGGAAAACAAAGTACACATATTGAAACAGAGCAATACTATGATTGCTGTGAATACATAGCTATCCACGTCGAAGCGACTCAACAAAATAAAACGCGTCCATGAGACCATGACCAGCAGCCCTTGCCTACGGTAGCTCTTGGCTCTGCCTGAACTCGTGCAGGCGTTCGTCCAAGCGGTTAACACGCTCGCAGGCGTTCGTCCAAGCGGTTAACACGCTCGCGGTACATTTGGAGCGTGATCTCGAGCTCCAAGTTGGCTATTTCACCAGAGATCACCAACTCGAGGATGCGACGGCCATGTTCCTCTACTATGCCCAGGTGGACACCTGGGCCAAGGAGGCGGTCGAGCCTACGGACCAGCGCGTTGTCATCCAGCGGGCCACGGACAAGGTGAACGGCGGCACCCATGCGAACGGTGCGGCGGGCTTTCGGTGCAAGTACGGCGCAGCCGGCCTCTGGTGCAAGTACAGTGCTGAGGGCCTCTGCCCAGTCCTGGCGAGGAATGGGGCTACTGACGGGAAATGTACCCAGCTGCGACGCCGTGTCGACAACAGGCAAGCGCCGATGGATCCGCTCTTGTTGTGCGGCGCGCCGCGCCTCTCGCTCTGCAGCGCTATAGCGGTCTCGCCGTGCAGCGAGCCGCAGCCTATGGGCGCGGACACGGCTAGCTTGCTCTGTGGCGCGCCATCGATTATGTTGTGCGGCGAGCTGCAGCCTGTCGGCGCGGACACGGCTAGCTTGCTTTGTGGCGCGCCATCGATTATGTTGTGCGGCGAGCTACAGCCTGTCGGCGCTGACATGCCTATCTTGATCCACGGCGCTCAAGCGCCATGCGCCAAAGGTCTGCTCAACCCTGGCGATGACGCCCATCACGGCGTCGTCCATCGCATTGCCGGGGAGCGCCTCGGCCTCGACAGGCCGTGGCGCCTGCTCGTTTTCCTCGTCGACGAGGTTGATGGCAGAGGCGGCGCTTTGGTGGGTTGGCATGCTTGGAAAAGGTGGATCTGCTACAGGCTGCGCTTGTCGCCTCCGTGCGTCGCGCGCCGCCTAGGTTTATGCGCAATATCACTGGGTGGCGAGAAACAGGTGAGGAAATGGTGGCGTGTTCATAAAATGCCATCAATTAATGGAAACTTAGCATAGAAGGAACATCGAGCTAGCACAAGAAGTAGATGATGATCAGATGAACACGGACCACACTAGGGAACCCGTCGGTGATGAATTCATCAATCGCAAACGGTTGAATACTAGCAAGCGTTTGCCCACAACGCACACGGCCTATTCCATCACAAACAGGTCGGATGGATCAACTGTATGCCACGTATCGCACATTGTCAAAAAGTAATGCGGTAGACCTTCTTTAAGATGTGTTAAAAAATAAAAGATAAAAACAAGGACCTCGAGGTTAAATTAACTCATGGGATGGGTCGTATCACTCATTTAATTTGACAGATATGACCCATCCTATCAGTTAATTTAACATCAACACAATTTCCCATCCAGTCACCCATCTGATGGCTGCTCCAGCCTGAGCACACTTAACTTGAGAGTTCTCTTGCATGAGCTATTGGTGGAACAGCTAGTCCTTGCTGATAGGATGCCTCTTCACATCCATATGGCATATCCGGATGACCGCCCGTCCCCCAATGGCCAATAGATGTTGTGTAGACAGAGCATATCACATACGTCTTATTAGAAGCAATCGTCTGTGTTATTATCGGTCTTCGCACACATTTCTGATTACACACCTGTTTGCCGCGTATCACACACATCTTGTTATATTGAACCGTTTATGTTCTCTTGTCTCAACGCAAACAGTTCATCCGAGTGAACCGCATGCCGTATATCGCACACACCTTCATCTGGCTGCCCGTTTATTTTGTGTTGCCTAATCACAAACAGTTCATCCGAGTGAACCGTATGTTGTATATCGCACACACCTTCATCTGGCTGCCCGTTTCTTTTGTTCCTCCTCATCGCAAATAGTTAATTGAGGTGAACTGTATGCCCTGCATCGCACATGCAACTAAAATATGAACCGTGTTTGATGAACGGGATCACATCATTAGAGAATGATGTGATTGACTTGACCCATCCGTTAGCTTAGCACTATGATCGTTTAGTTTATTGCTATTGCTTTCTTCATAACTTATACATGTTCCTATGACTATGAGATTATGCAACTCCCGAATACCGGAGGAAGACCTTGTGCGCTATCAAATGTCACAACGTAACTGGGTGATTATAAAGATGCTCTACAGATGTCTTCGATGGTGTTTGTTGAGTTGGCATAGATCAAGATTAGGATTTGTCACTCCGATTGTCAGAGAGGTATCTCTGGGCCCTCTTGGTAATGCACATCACTATAAGCCTTGCAAGCAATGTGACTAATGAGTTAGTTACGGGATGATGCATTACGGAACGAGTAAAGAGACTTGCCGGTAACGAGATTGAACTAGGTATTGAGATACCGACGATCGAATCTCGGGCAAGTAACATACCGATGACAAAGGGAACAATGTATGTTGTTATGCGGTTTGACCGATAAAGATCTTCGTAGAATATGTAGGAACCAATATGAGCATCCAGGTTCCGCTATTGGTTATTGACCGGAGATGAGTCTCAGTCATGTCTACATAGTTCTAGAACCCGTAGGGTCCGCACGCTTAACGTTCGATGACTATCAGTATTATGAGTTTATGTGTTTTGATGTACCGAAGGTAGTTCGAAGTCCCGGATGTGATCACGGACATGACGAGGAGTCTCGAAATGGTCGAGACATAAATATTGATATATTGGATGACTATATTCGGACACCGGATGAGTTTCGGGGGTCACCGGATATATATCGGAGTGCCGGGGGGTTATCGGAACCCCCGAGGGAACTAATGGGCCAACATGGGCCTTGTGAGAGAGAGAGAGGAGGGGCCCTTAGGGCTGGCCACGCCCCCCCTGAGGAGTCCGAATTGGACTAGGAGGGGGCGGTGCCCCCTCTTTCCCTTCCTCTCTCCCTCTCCTTCCTTCCCCCTCTCTCTTCCCTTGTTGGAAACCTACTAGGAATAGGATTCCTAGTAGGAATCCTACTTGGGGCGCACCCCATGAGGGCCGGTCGGCCTCCCCCTTGCTCCTTTATATACGGGGGTAGGGGGGCACCCTAGAACACACAAGTTGACAGTTGTCTTAGCCGTGTGCGGTGCCCCCCTCCACAGATTTCCACCTCGGTCATATCGTTGTAGAGCTTAGGCGAAGCCCTGTGTCGGTAACTTCATCATCACCGTCACCACGCCGTCGTGCTGACGAAACTCTCCCTCGGCCTCAGCTGGATCAAGAGTACGAGGGACGTCACCGAGCTGAATGTGTGCAGATCGCGGAGGTGCCATGCGTTCGGTACTTGGATCGGTTGGATCGCGAAGACGTTCGACTACATCAACTGTGTTACTAAACACTTCCGCTTTCGGTCTACGAGGGTACGTGGACACACCCTCCCCGCTCGTCGCTATGCAGCACCTAGATGGATCTTGCGTGTGCGTAGGATTTTTTTTGAAATTACTGCGTTCCCCAACAGTGGCATCCGAGCCAGGTTTATGCGTAGATGTTATATGCACGAGTAGAACACAAAGAGTTGTGGGCGATAATAGTCATACTGCTTACCAGCATGTCATACTTTGATTCGGCTGTATTGTTGGATGAAGCGGATCAGACTGACATTACGCATACGCTTACGCGAGACTGGTTCTACCGACGTGCTTCGCACACAGGTGGCTAGTGGGTGTTTGTTTCTCCAACTTCAGTTGAATCGAATGTGACTACACCCGGTCCTTTTTGAAGGTTAAAACAACAAACTTGATGAAAAATCGTTGTGGTTTTGATGTGTAGGTAAGAACGGTTCTTGCTAAGCCCGTAGCAGCCATGTAAAACTTGCAACAACAAAGTAGAGGACGTCTAACTTGTTTTTGCAGGGCATGTTGTGATGTGATATGGTCAAGACGTGATTATATCAATTGTTGTATGAGATGATCATGTTTTGTAACACAGTTATCGGCAACTGGCAGGAGCCCTATGGTTGTCGCTTTATTGTATGAAATGCAATCGCCATGTAATTGCTTTACTTTATCACTAAGCGGTAGCGATAGTCGTAGAAACAATAGTTGGCGAGATGACAACGATGCTTCGATGGAGATCAAGGTGTCAAGCCGGTGACGATGGTGATCATGACGGTGCTTTGGAGATGGAGATCAAAGACACAAGATGATGATGGCCATATCATATCACTTATATTGATTGCATGTGATGTTTATCCTTTATGCATCTTATTTTGCTTAGTACGGCGGTAGCATTATAAGATGATCTCTCACTAAATTTCAAGGTATAAGCGTTCTCCCTGAGTATACACCGTTGCTACAGTTCATCGTGCCGAGACACCAGGTGATGATGGGGTGTGATAAGCTCTACGTTCACATACAACGGGTGCAAGCCAGTTTTGCACACGCAGAATACTCAGGTTAAACTTGACGAGCCTAGCATATGCAGATATGGCCTCAGAACACTGAGAGGTCGAGCGTGAATCATATAGTAGATATGATCAACATAGTGATGTTCACCATTGAAAACTTCTCCATCTCACGTGATGATCGGACATGGTTTAGTTGATATGGATCACGTGATCACTTAGATGATTAGAGGGATGTCTATCTAAGTGCGAGTTCTTAAGTAATATGATTAATTGAACTTTAATTTATCATGAACTTAGTACCTGATAGTATTTTGCATGTCTATGTTGTTGTAGATAAATGGCCCGTGTTGTTGTTCCGTTGAATTTTAATGCGTTCCTAGAGAAAGCTAAGTTGAAAGATGATGGTAGCAATTACACGGACTGGGTCCGTAACTTGAGGATTATCCTCATTGCTGCACAGAAGAATTACATCCTGGAGGAGCAACGCCAGATGTTGTGAACACCTGGCAGAGCAAAGCTGATGACTACTCGATAGTTACGTGTGCCATGCTTTACGGCTTAGAACCGGGACCTCAACGACGTTTTGAACGTCATGAAGCATATGAGATGTTCTAGGAGTTGAAGTTAATATTTCAAGCAAATGCCCTAATTGAGAGATATGAAGTCTCCAATAAGTTCTACAACTGCAAAATGGAGGAGAATAGTTCTGTCAGTGAGCATATACTCAGAATGTCTGGGTCCCACAATCACTTGACTTAGCTGGGAGTTAATCTTCTAGTTGATAGTGTCATTGACAGAGTTCTTCAATCACTGCCACCAAGCTACAAAAGCTTCGTGATGAACTATAACATGCAAGTGATGGATAAGACGATTCCTGAGCTCTTCGTAATGCTAAAGGCTGCGGAGGTAGAAATCAAGAAGGAACATCAAGTGTTGATGGTCAATAAAACCACTAGTTTCAAGAAGAAGGGCAAAGGGAAGAAGGGGAACTTCAAGAAGAACGGCAAACAAGTTGCTGCTCAAGTGAAGAAGCCCAAGTCCGGACCTAAGCCTGAGACTGAGTGCTTCTACTACAAAAGGACTGGTCACTGGAAGCGGAACTGCCCCAAGTATTTGGCGGAAAAGAAGGATGGCAAAGTGAAAGGTATATTTGATATACATGTTATTGATGTGTACCTTACTAATGCTCGCAGTAGCGCCTGGGTATTTGATACTGGTTCTGTTGCTAATATTTGTAACTCGAAACAGGGGCTACGGATTAAGCGAAGATTGTCTAAGGACGAGGTGACGATGCGTGTGGGAAATGGTTCCAAAGTCGATGTGATCGCCATCGGCACGCTACCTCTACATCTACCTTCGGGATTAGTTTTATACCTGAATAATTGTTATTTGGTGCCAGTGTTGAGCATGAACATTATATCTGGATCTTGTTTGATACGAGACAGTTATTCATTTAAATCAGAGAATAATGATTGTTCTATTTATATGAATAATATCTTTTATGGTCATGCACCCTTGATGAGTGGTCTATTTTTACTAAATCTTGATAGTAGTGATACACATGTTCATAGTATTGAAGCCAAAAGATATAAGCTTAATAATGATAGTGCAACTTATTTGTGGCACTGCCGTTTAGGTCATATTGACGTAAAGCGCATGAAGAAACTCCATTCTGATGGGCTTTTGGAATCACTTGATGCTTGCGAACCATGCCTCATGGGCAAGATGGTTATGACTCCTTTCTCCGGAACAATGGAGCGAGCAACAGACTTGTTGGAAATAATACATACTAATGTATGTGGTCCGATGAGTGTTGATGCTCGCGGCGGGTATCGTTATTTTCTGACCTTCACAGATGATTTGAGCAGATATGGGTATATCTACTTGATGAAACATAAGTCTGAAACATTTGAAAAGTTCAAAGAATTTCAGAGTGAAGTGGAAAATCATCGTAACAAGAAAATAAAGTTTCTACGATCTGATCGTGGAGGAGAATATTTGAGTTACGAGTTTGGTCTTCATTTGAAACAATGCGGAATAGTTTCGCAACTCACGCCACCCGGAACACCACAGCATAATGGTGTGTCCGAACGTCGTAATCATACTTTATTAGATATGTGCGATCTATGGTGTCTCTTACTAACTTACCGCTATCTTTTTGGTGTTATGCTTTAGAGATGGCTGCATTCACGTTAAATAGGGCACCATCTAAATCCGTTGAGACGACGCCATATGAACTGTGGTTTGGCAAGAAACCCAAGCTGTCGTTTCTTAAAGTTTGGGGTTGCGATGCTTATGTGAAAAAGCTTCAACCTGATAAGCTCGAAACCAAATCGGAGAAATATGTCTTCATAGGATACCCAAAGGGGACTGTTGGGTACACCTTCTATCACAGATCCGAAGGCAATATATTCGTTTCTAAGAATGTATCCTTTCTAGAGAAGGAGTTTCTCTCGAAAGAAGTGAGTGGGAGGAAAGTAGAACTTGACGAGGTAATTGTACCTACTCCCTTATTGGAAAGTAGTTCATCACAGAAATCAGTTCTAGTGATTCCTACACCAGTGAGGAAACTAATGATGATGATCATGAAACTTCTGATCAAGTTACTACCAAACCTCATAGGTCAACCAAAGTAAGATCCGCACCAGAGTGGTACGGTAATCCTGTTCTGGAGGTCATGTTACTTGACCATGACAAACCTACGAACTATGAGGAAGCGATGATGAGCTCAGATTCCGCAAAATGGCTTGAGGCCATGAAATCTGAGATGAGATCCATGTATGAGAACAAAGTGTGGACTTTGATTGACTTGCCCGATGATCGGCAAGCCATAGAGAATAAATGGATCTTCAAGAAGAAGACTGACGCTGACGGTAATGTTACTGTCTACAAAGCTCGACTTGTTGCGAAAGATTTTGGACAAGTTCAAGGAGTTGACTACGATGAGACCTCCTCACTCGTAGTGATGCTTAAGTCCGTCCGAATCATGTTAGCAATTGCCGCATTTTATGATTATGAAATTTGGCAAATGGATGTCAAAACTGCATTCCTTAATGGATATCTTAAATGAGAGTTGTATATGATGCAACCATAAGGTTTTGTTGATCCAGAAGGTGCTAACAAAGTGTGCAAGCTCCAGCGATCCATTTATGGACTGGTGCAAGCCTCTCGGAGTTGGAATATATGCTTTGATAGTGTGATCAAAGCATATGGTTTTATACAAACTTTTGGAGAAGCCTGTATTTACAAGAAAGTGAGTGGGAGCTCTGTAGCATTTCTGATATTATATGTGGATGACATATTGTTGATCGGAAATGATACTGAATTTCTGAATAGCATAAAAGGATACTTGAATAAGAATTTTTCAATGAAAGTACTCGGTGAAGCTGCTTATATATTGGGCATCAAGATCTATAGAGATAGATCAAGACGCTTAATTGAACTTTCACAAAGCACATACCTTGATAAAGTTTTGAAGAAGTTCAAAATGGATCAAGCAAAGAAAGGGTTCTTGCCTGTGTTACAAGGTGTGAAGTTGAGTCAGACTCAATGCCCGACCACTTCAGAAGATAGAGAGAAAATGAAAGTCATTCCCTATGCTTCAGCCATAGGTTCTATCATGTATGCAATGTTGTGTACCAGACCTGATGTGTGCCTTGCTATTAGTTTAGCAGGGAGGTACCAAAGTAATCCAGGAGTGGACCACTAGACAGCGGTCAAGAACATCCTGAAATACCTGAAAAGGACTAAGGATATGTTTCTCGTTTATGGAGGTGACAAAGAGCTCGTCGTAAACGGTTACGTTGATGCAAGCTTTGACACTGATCTGGATGACTCTAAGTCACAAACCGGATACGTATTTTTATTGAATGGTGGAGCTGTCAGTTGGTGCAGTTCCAAGCAGAGCGTCGTGGCGGGATCTACGTGTAAAGCAGAGTACATAGCTGCTTCGGAAGCAGCAAATGAAGGAGTCTGGATGAAGGAGTTCATATCCGATCTAGGTGTCATACCTAGTGCATCGGGTCCAATGAAAATCTTTTGTGACAATACTGGTGCAATTGCCTTGGCAAAGGAATCCAGATTTCACAAGAGAACCAAGCACACCAAGAGACGCTTCAATTCCATCTGTGATCAAGTCAAGGAGGGAGACATAGAGATTTGCAAGATACATACAGACCTGAATGTTGCAGACCCGTTGACTAATCCTCTCTCACGAGAAAAACATGATCAACACCAAGACTCCATGGGTGTTAGAATCATTACAATGTAATCTAGATTATTGACTCTAGTGGAAGTGGGAGACCGAAGGAAATATGCCCTAGAGGCAATAATAAAGTTGTTATTTATATTTCCTTATATCATGATAAATGTTTATTATTCATGCTAGAATTGTATTAACCGGAAACTTCGTACATGTGTGAATACATAGACAAACAGAGTGTCACTAGTATGCCTCTACTTGACTAGCTCGTTAATCAAAGATGGTTAAGTTTCCTAACCAAGGACAAAGAGTTGTCGTTTGATGAACGGGATCACATCATTAGAGAATGATGTGATTGACTTGACCCATCCGTTAGCTTAGCACTATGATAGTTTAGTTTATTGCTATTGCTTTCTTCATAACTTATACATGTTCCTATGACTATGAGATTATGCAACCCCAGAATACCGGAGGAACACCTTGTGTGCTATCAAACGTCACAACGTAACTGGGTGATTATAAAGATGCTCTATAGATGTCTCCGATGGTGTTTGTTGAGTTGACATAGATCAAGATTAGGATTTGTCACTCCGATTGTCGGATAGGTAATCGCCGACCCCTTCTAGATGAAGCTCTAGTGTTCCTTTGCTCATTTATTTTGTGTTCTTGCATATGTTTCTTGCTATTTTGTCTCCCTCTAAATTTAAAATAAAACTTCATCTAGATCTCTTTTCTTATTTCTGTAACTTCTATATTTAATTCATTGCAAATCCTTCAGTTAATTTCTTGCAAATCTTTGTGAGATTTAATTTGCCAAGTGAGCTAAGTTGAAAAAATTTCTCCTCTACATTGAACTCGGACTCACCGATCCAAGCCTATCGGCTAGACCGAACTACAAGGATATCCTCTAGACAGTTCGTCGGTACAACCGACATGGATTAACCCAGTCTGTCCGATATGCACCATCCATGGCACAGCTAACTCAGCGTCACCAATGGAAACAGATCGGTGTTACCAATTTCACTTGAGAAAACTTTTTGCCATTACATTCTGCACATTTTTCCTTCAGCTCCACTCAATGATTCTTATCCTCTACCCGCATCTTAAACTACATACTGCTTTGTGGTGTGTCTCAAGGACCACACCTATTTGACTCATGCTCCAGAAGTGCCCTTCTTGGAAATTGATGTCAAAGGGGGAGAGAGAGCACATCAAATCTTATCATATGAGCACATCTAAGCTCTTCCACATGCTAGCAAAACAAAGAGGAGAGAAGTCACATGTCTTTTAGAGGGGAAAGACATGTCGATATAATTGATCTTAGTTATTGTTTTTGCATATCATTGTTGCTCTAACTGTGGTTAATATTACCCTTTCTTGCTCTGATTTTCTCTTACCCTACTTTCTCCCATTATCTAATATCAGATTCAGGGGGGGGGGGGAAGGAGTCCATATCTAGGGAAGAAAATCTTTGGAATTCATTGCACATCTTTAAAATCTTGGGGGACATGTCAATATCCAAATGAAGTACTTAGTACTCACTCATTACATGTCATCCCAGTCTTGGTACTCTTGTGGTTTCCTGAAATTGCTTTACTTAGAGTGTTCTTGTGTTATCTAACCCTGTTTTCTCGAGTCCACTCCTTCCAAAGCCAGCTCAAGACGACAAGGTAAGTATATGCATCACACTCATGTGCATGATGATCTGTTGCTGATGTACATATTGTTTCCAAGAGGGATTCATAAACATGTAGGTACACTTCTTATTCACATCATTTGCTCTGATGCATATAGCCAAGATACATGTAACTCATTGCTTGCTATGTCATGCTTATGCATTCACATGTTCCTATATTCTAACTTCACATGATTGCGTACATGTAGGGGGAGACTATGCATGTTACATGTCTTTCCAAAGCTTTACTGCTACTCTTTATATCTTTTATCTAAAGCTTTGATGTATGTTGTCATGAGCTACCAAAAAGGGGGAGATTGAAAGCAAAAGTGCTCCCTGGGTGATTTTGGTAATTAATGTGAACATATCTCTTGTTGGACTAATACTTTTATCTAGTATATTTCAGATAAGTTCAACAATGGCGTGGTAAGGACTAGAGGATGTGGAACCCCTTCAAGGTGTCAAGACACATGTTGGCAAAAGCTCAAGACTCTTCATTTATATTTTAGTGATCCAAGATCACATTGAGTCCATAGGAAAGCCAATACTATTAAAAGGGGATGCGGTGTTGCTTAATGGTCTACTTGCTCAAAGTGCTTGGTGATATTGCTCTAAAACCCTCAGCCACTTTCTCTTCCAAATATGTCCAAAACTCAAAGTCAAACTCGGCCCCACCAAAATGATCCATCCGGCGCCACCGAGTTCAGTTGACATAGCCACTACCAGAAACCCTAGCAATTCGGTTACACCGATAAGGATCTCGGTCTCACCGAGATGGCCCTGCAAACTCTCTGTTGCCTGTTGTAATTATTTCGGTCTCACCGAAATGTGCAATCGGTCCCACCGAGTTTGCTTGACCAACTCTTATTTGCTCTTTGCTGAAATCAGTCTCACCGAGTTCAAGCAATCGGCTTCACCGAGATGAGGTTTTGTCCTAGCCCTAGCACATCGGTCCCACCGAGTTGTTCCAGTCGGTCCAACCGAGATTCCTAACGTTCACATTTTGAACTAAATCGGTCTCACCGAGTTCTTCTATTCGTTCTGACCGAGTTGGGTCAAATGTGTGTAACGGTTGGATTTTGTGTGGAGGCTATATATACCCCTCCACCTCTTCTCCATATGAGAGAGAACCATCAAAACGTGCCTACACTTCCACTACTCATTTTCTGAGAGAGAACCACCTACTCATGTGTTGAGACCAAGATATTCCAATCCTACCACGAGAATCTTGATCTCTAGCATTTCCCAAGTTGTCCACTCAAATCATCTTTGCGCCATAGCCAAATCTGTGTGAGAGAGTTGAGTGTTGGGGAGACTATCATTTGAAGCACAAGAGCAAGGAGTTCATCATCAACACACCATCTATTACCTTTTGGAGAGTGGTGTCTCCTAGATTGGTTAGGTGTCGCTTGGGAGCCTCCGACAAGATTGTGGAGTTGAACCAAGAAGTTTGTAAGGGCAAGGAGATCGCCTACTTCGTGAAGATCTACTCGAGTGAGGCAAGTCCTTCGTGGGCAATGGCCATGGTGGTATAGACAAGGTTGCTTCTTCGTGGACCCTTCGTGGACTCGCGCAACCGTTACCCTTCGTGGGTTGAAGTCTACATCAACGTGGATGTACGATAGCACCACCTATCGGAACCGCGCCAAAAATCTCCGTGTCTTCATTGCGTTTGCACACTCCAATCCCATCCCTTTACTTTCTTGCAATTAGAATCCTTTACTCTTTCCGCTGCTCATACTCTTGCCATGCTTGCTTGAAATGTATTGTGAATGCTTAAACTTGTGCTAAAACTCCACCTTAACTTGAGGGACTTAAAATTTGCCACTTTTACTTGTTGAGGGTCTAATCACCCCCCTCTAGACCCCTCTTCTCGATCCTTTCAGCAATAAATGGCAAAATACAATCAAAGAAAAGATGTTGGACAGTTTCCTATTCACAACAAAAGGTATGGTCATATCACCAAAAAATTATGAAACTAAAGTACTTATGTAATCAATGTCAATTATGTGAAATAGGTGTGCTCCCCACACAGTCATCCACCCCACCCGCTTGAACACTGCTGGCGCATGAGCTTAAATGTCTTTTGTAAGTACAACTTTTTTGCATAAGAAGGAGATGAACACTTTGATTTTTATGAGTGATTTCATATGCCATAACTATTTTGGATCTAAATCTGGTATGCATATACATTAAGGCCAAATACATGGAGAGCACAAAAACAACACCCCGGTGGTACCGTGGTGGAAGCGGTGGAATAGAACCCACCCTTTTTTGAAACTCCTACAACCCCATCACCCCAATTATGTGCGTCATCAAAAGCATTACCCTGATCAACTTTTCCCTCTATTCGATCAGAGCCATCATCATCATCATCATCGTCTGCCTCCTTCTGCTTCGAAGGACCTTCGATAGTGTCATCAAGAACTTCATTTCCCCAGTCATGCATCATTAGACATCCTCTTATGCGGCATCATTTTTGCAAAGAACCCATGAAGCTCCTGAAGGTCCTGCCGCTCATAGCTTTGCTTTGAGCCATTTGTGTGACTCTCTTTTTGGCCACTAACCACTTGCCCCATTGCATTTTTTCCGATGGGTGAATACCATCCCCACATTCCTGCTTATCATGCCCAAGCAAGCCACAACCCTCACAGAAGTACCAGATCTTTTCATATTTGACACCCAAAAAAATGTCCCTCCCCAGCTAGATTAGTGGAGTCCAACGGGTCAACTTTTTTGCTACTTCAATACTCGCTTTGACCCTGACATAATTCCTTCAAAGTACCGTGTTGAGTTCATCTCGACACTCCTCATAGTCCTGACCCACCTTGTGAGTTGATCAACTATCGCTTCATTCACGTAAAGATCATGAATCTTATGGATACGCGCCCACAAGACAACATGCTGAAGCTTAACTGATTCCGACGACGTCCTGCCATCATACTCCTTTATCAAAACCATCAATCCTCGGAAGATCCACGGAGCTAGAACATTAGCCTCTTCCAGTCACCCAAGCAGCACACGTGAATCACAAAGAGGTTGTCATCCACCTCTCGAATCTTTGGATCATGATCTAGACTTCCTATAATTTTGAACGCCTCCTCGAGTGATGCACTACTAAAAGTTTTCTTCATGTTCACTTTTGCCACCACCATCCAGCGCGCCGCCTTTTCCAATTTCCATTCTCTTCCTCTCCGACGTACACATCATCCAATTCGCGCTCTTGCAGATATGTCAAGCGTCGCCTGCTTCAGATCCACCCCTGACTCAACCCTCTTTACCTATGTTGTCCCACTGGAAGAACCTGAGGCCGACATGCATTATTATCTGGGCCATCTGGCCGATCTCAACAAAAAAAACAACAAATGAGCTACGTGACTTCATTCCTATTCTGGAGCAGAACTACAAGGTCACAAGAGAGTCCGCGCAAGCGCACGGAGCAGGGGCACACCGCAGCTGCCAGTAGTAAATACTCAACGCCGATCGCATCCCAGCAGAGTAGGTCAAAACCCTAATCGCCTAGGGTACTCGGAGCTTTTCTTCTGTGCCGCTCACTTTTTTTTTTTTTGAGAGAGATCTTGGGTATGACATAAACAACCTTAGACAGCCCGGCAGCGCCATAAGAATCAGCCCGGCCCACATGAACTATTTTAAAGACACGCAGCCCAGTCGACAAACCCACAAAGGCTCCTGAGATTTCTAATCCTCTTCTTCTTCCTCCAGCCTACCCCTCTTCTTCCCCGATCCCTCCCCCAAATTCGTCGCCTTCCACTTCCCGGTCTTTTGTTCCTCACAAGTTCGTGGCACCAACAGGACGCAACAAGCCAGCCCCACTGGTACCGCACTGCCGTGGATCGACCCTTCTTCCTCTTCTGCCGGTAAGGAACCCTAGCTTCTCTCTTCGCTGCGGCAGCGGCCGTCCTCTCTCTCTCCGTTGCCTGGTTTTCTTGGATGCCTGGTGCTCGTAGTAATCTAACCCATCCGTCCGTCCATTCATGGTTGCTCCGATTAGGTCATCCTAATTCCGTCCGGCGCGAGATCGATCCCCTCAGGGCGCGGCGCGCAGGTGCGGGAGCGGCTTATTTCCAAGAATTTTATCTTTGGTTGCTAGCAAGAGACGGATAAGATGAAGCGCAAGCGCGGCAGCACGCGGGGCAAGAAGAGTTCTTCGAATACCACCGGGGGAGACTCTTCGTCGGCATCTCCGTCCAGCCCAAGCACCGAAGAGAACATCCCAGCGGAGAATGCGCCAGTCTCGAGGTCCACTCCGGCAGTGCCTGAACCATCTCCTCCTCCTGAGCCGGAGAAGCCGAGCGTCCCTGCCCCAGCTCCGGTTCATCCCGCCGCTGATATACCGTACGCCAAGCCCAAGGTGGGGGCAGTATACGGTCGTGTGAAGCTGAAGTTCAAAACCTCCAAGGCGTCGGAGCTCAACAATAGTTCGTCGGTAGCACAGGCACCCGCTGATGCTGGTAAATCTCAGACTGCTGCCCCTGAAGTGAGCAAGCAAGTTACTGCCGAAATAGGTATCGCTGCATCGTCAACTGGCCAGACAACTGATAGGCAGGAGACGGAGTTGAGTGGTTCTGATAAGGACAAGGCGGCAAAGAAAGCAGGAAGCATAAAGTTCGTGTCCGCGGGATTATCTTCTTCAGCACAAGATAACACCCAGGACAGGGAAGTTGATGAAGTACATGAACCTCTTCCAAGTAAGCAGGAAACTCTTTTAGGAACCGAGGAAAGTGAGAGTGCATCGGAGCCAAAGAACTCACAAGGGTCAGAGATAAAGCAGTCTACCCTGGAATCTCAGCGCGATGAGAAAGAGTTAGCTGCTGCACTTGAAGTGAGTACAATTTGGCTCAACTTTATTTGGCGTCTTTTGATTCTCCAAATATCACATGGTAAAGACCTGAAATAAATGAAACCTTTACTGAAATTCTCTTTTGCTCTCAGGCTATTAAGAAGGTTATGAAGGTCGACGCAGCTGAGCCATTTAACACCCCAGTGGATCCTATTGCTTTGGGAATACCTGTGAGTATTTTGTGGTGCCTCTTCTTTCTTTTCAAATCACCTGGAACTTTGGTAGGCTTCACACACAAATATATTCCTTCTAAAAGATCTTAAACACTTAGTTGAGTCAGCCCCTCATAAGTCTCGGTGTCGTATAGTCACTTCCACAAAATGTCTTCAGTGGTGTAGTATCGATCACTTCCACTGAATTGGTTCAGACATCTACTTGCTATGAGTATGCAGGTTTCCATTTCCCATGCCCTATCTTTTTCTTCTGCAATTTTTCTGGGGTAACTCTATTTTCAAGTAGGTTGCTGCCCCATCTTTAATTCTATGGCCGAGTAAATAAAACTGATGGTTATGATAGGGCTATTGATCTATGGCATACGTGAAAGCTCTGCCTAATTATATGATTAATTTGGCTAAAACCTAGTCAAGCTTTCCTTGCTCACAAGATCAAGTTCTGAACCCCAGTCTATTTGTTTTTCTTGAACATACTGATAGTAAGAAACAGTAATTACAAATGCAGACCACTTCCACAGCAGTGTCTCAGACAGACTTCTCTAGCTGCATGTCTTGTGACCTTTGTTCTAATTACCTAAGAAACTAATTATATACATGCAAGCTCCTAAATCAATTGCTTATGGAAAATAATTCACTTTATTTTCATGTGATTTTTTTATTCTCCTCACACTTGCAAATTGTGTAGGATTATCTTGATGTTATCGACACTCCTATGGATTTTGGCACAATATGTCAAGATTTAGAACGTGGAAGCAAATATATGAACTCAGAGGATGTCTATAAGGACGTGCAGTTTATATGGGATAATTGTACCAAGTATAACAGTAAAGGTGATTACATAATAGAGCTTATGAAACGGGTAAAGAAGGCCTTCATGAAAAATTGGCTGGCAGCAGGCTTGTATTCTGATGTGCATGAGAATGGTAAGTATTGAACAGATGATAGCTCCGAACTTGTCCTTAGTTAATACTTTTATCTAACATTTAACTTGCATATGAGTTCTTTTCAGTAGTTCCTGTTTCACGTACTACTATATATGTACCGTTATGAGTCCGTACCAAGGAACAAAGGAAACATTTTCTATACTATAAGACATCTTTATTATCAAGTCACTTATACCATCAGTATTTATGAATTTACTGATAAGTTATTTGACATAGTGATTTTTTTCCGTTATTGTACTTGTGTATTGCATAACATAACAAGTGAAAAAAATGACTTCTAATATATAGTAATGCTGTTATACCACCTCCCTTCCAGGCTTTTGCATTTCATTGTATTAGAAGTTTAGCAATGTTGTACACTGCATGATCATTTATTTAGCTGTATATAGTTTTCTTTACCTGATAGAATACATGTGTTCATATATATGATCAGTATTTCCCAAAATTTTAGGTGGCAATTACAATACTGGTGATGAGGATACCAAAGTTAGTTCAAAAAGCAAGTCTAAGCAGAAACGGCGTCGCCCAGGGTATGTAGTTAATGTTGTTTTGTGGCCACCTACAAGTTTTCTTTATCTATTCAATTAGAGGCTAGACTATCATATGATATCATGTCTTATGTGCTGTGGGCCATGCTCTTCAGAAATCATATCGACTAGAAGTTTGGAACATTGAAGTAGTGAGATTCAAATGAACTAAGTAACATATTGTACTTTGCAAAATGATTTGAGCAGGATAGCATCTATACACTACTAGAAACTACGATTTTATCTAGAGCCATATATCCTAGCTAAAAGGCAAAAAACCATAGGTAAAGGCTTTACCTAGAGCTTGCCCTAGGTGAAGAACCTTAGGGGAAGAATAGTCGGTAAAGAGCTCTTTCCCTAGAGTGCCCTTGTCAAGCTTTTGGGAACCATTTCTTTACCTAGAGCCGTAAGCTGTAGGGAAAGAATTCAACCTGGCTGCTTGTCCAACGTGGAAAGGTAGTTTACCTACAAGCATGTTTGGCTCTAGGGAGAGATGGTGGGGTCCTTTTGAATTATGCCACGTCACAACTTGCCCTACAGCTATTTCCCCCATATGTTCAAATAATACCCTAGGGATACATCATATTTTTATCTGCCATATAAAAATATGCAACTTGAATTTAAATTCATACCAGCCATAATTCAAACAATTCAATTCCGAGCCATAATTCCAATTTATAAATTGTAGCCAAAATTCAACATACAATGACACATACATTGGACTCATGGTTGATTTCAAGCCAGAATTAAAAAAACACACTACATCTAAAATTTCTACAGCTAGCAGAATACCTAAATCAGCATGTACAAGCATTGTTGGTCAGGCTAAGTATCTGCTACTGCAAATAACTTGCAACAACATGTTATCTATGCTCGATAGACTTCAAGACCCAGAAAAGCAAGGATCAAGAGGTTGGCTGCCGTAGAGGGACAAGCGAGTGAGTTAAGTTCGAGATGCACTGGATAAAAAACATCTTTGCAGCGTTAAGCTCCAAATCTTGGGGAGAAGCATCCAAGTGAGATTGTGATCCTGAAAACTAGTGATGGCAGGCAGTTTAGCATGTAGTTCAAAGACTTGAATATTCTGGTAGGCAGCATAATGAATGTAATTTGGACAATATGGACATAAGACAAGAGGATTTAATTGCTCCCCACACTACACATAGCCCCTGCATAAAAAAAAAATCCATGATCATGCTTTGCACAGAAGCATGCATATAATCACAACAGTGCAGATCACCACACATAAAGCTGTGCACATCACCGAAGCATGCATTTTAACATTAACACCCTAGAGGCATACATAGTTTGTATCATTTCAAGTTAGTTCCAGAAAACTTACATCTGAGTGTTGCTGCACACACAAAGCTGGCGGTTCTTGATTAGTTTCCAAAATCTGCAAGAGAAGAGCTCAGATGTGAAAACATACACGATCATGCTTCAAATGTATAGCGACTTGCTAGCTAGTATGATAAGTGCTTGATGGCATAAAGTGATTTCTGGTTCTTGGTTCAGTTTTTCATGAACGCATACAACTAAGGTTCATGCTTAGCTCATTTCAATTAACACTACACAAGTTTGCATATAACTAGAGATTGAAATCAAATGAAAATTACATGGTCAAGCCACAAACAAAAATAATGCAGAGTTGACGTGAGACACGAACAGTACATACATGAACATGAAATTGAATAAGAAGTTCTTGGATGAGAACGGTGCAATGATGTCTTGCCGGTAATAACACAGTAGTAGACCCATTGAAGAGAGCCAATTATCCATGGGGCTTCCCCGAAGAGCAGTCATTTATAATTTGTTCGTTAGCCGCAGATATTGGTCGTCGTAAGATCCCCAAGCTTCAAGAGCCAATGTAAGTTCAAATATTTGTGAAGAAGGCCATGCATAACTAAAAAATGCAGAAATTAATTCAAGACATATCTAGAGAATAGCGACTCTTTGAAAAGAGCATAAATAACTAACAAATTATTTATATGAATATGAAAATTATCTCTGGCAAACTCATGACAAACTTGGTCTTGCCGCATTGAGCTACTTAAGAAATTATGGTAAGCACGAGTGTGCCAATACCGACATACACCTTGCAACTGCTATTGTTTTCCAAATATGCAGCTGTTAATAATTGCTTTCTGTCTGAATTCCTTTCAATGAGTAGTTGATGGCATAGGAGCTGCATAGTAGTTCTGATAAATCCAGGATATTATGCCATGAGACAGACACCATTTACAATTCCAAAAACACTCTACAAAACATGTGACCTAAACACTAAACTTGTCGAACTAACAAAAAATCTTGTTCAGTATTCTCATGATTTGTTTGCCAACACTATCACTATCTTTGCACTGAGCATGTTAATTAGTACTAGGATTCTTACGCTTGTCTACTGCTGTTTAGGAAGCTCAGTACATCATGGATCTGTTTTGGATGAAAAAGAAAAATAGTACCAACGTGTTAACCTGATTGCCTAGATGATTAATTGCAGATCATTTTTTTGTTCCTATTTGTGCAATATGGAAGTACACATGGTTATTGGCTAGTGACCCACTGGGCATGTAATTTATTTTCGTTCTGATTTTTTTGCCCCTCTGTTTCTTGATAAAAAGTTCTGCCTGATTCAGGGAGACATCAATGGAAGTAGAAGTAACACTCCTCATGTTCATGTACTCCTTATAGTGATTTAAAGCGTCCTATATTAGTTTACAGAGGGAGTATGTACTGTTATACGCACCAAAAATCATGAACATTAATTCGGATAGGAAACATGTAGCAACATATCCAGAAAACAAATGTCATGAGTACCTAGATTCATCAAAATTCATCAGTTCCAATAACCATAAGTAATCACCAGTAACTTGCAAGTTATTGAGCATGGGTATACCTTCAATAGAGGGAGACTTGTCAATGGAGGATGGTGCTTGCAGGCGCCGCCGCTGTTGTTCCCTGCTCATCGGCGCTAGCCCAAGTCCCTGCTCACTGCCGTCGCTCAGTCTCCCTATACACCATGGAACCGAGTAGCCACATGTTTCCTCTTGTCCCATCGCCGCATGGGCTCACCTTGCAGTGCCTATGGTGTGCCAGTGCCAAGATCTGTCGGTGCACGAGGAAGGGGTAGGGGCGAGGGGCGGCGACCTTCAGAGAGAAGGAGGTTGGCATGCAGCGGAATCACAACCGGCGGTGCTTGATTTGTGACGGAAGGGGGGAAGAGAAGGAGGGGCGGCGGCGCTGGATCTGGAGAGTTGGGGGAAAGTGAGATGGCCGGACATGGAAGACCTAGACTTGGTGAAACTTTTTGTCCACTAGCGCCAAGCTCCTTTGGCCCATATCACTGCCTAGTGGGCCCAACAGCGTGGGCCGAAATAAAACGCGCGGTGCTAGCGTGGGAATGACAAAAAAATAATAGTTGCCCACCAAAAATAGCTTTCACGTGGTATCACCGAACCTCCTTCCTATTTTTCTAATCAACATGGTGTCTGCATGGTCTTCATTACCTAGGGGCCAAACATAACTGTAGGTAAAGTTTTACTCATTTATTTTCACCCAAAAATCATCTTTTCCTAGAGCTTACTGTTCATAGCTTTTGTTTCCCTTGAGGGGAGTCATAAGCTCTAGGTAAAGTGGTAAACTCGTAGTTTCTAGTAGTGATAAGACCTATTTGGCCAGGTATAGTGTCCTGTCGACTTCTATCAGAGAATTCCTTATTTGGCCCTTCCTTAAAATCTCCTTCCCTATTTTTTTTAGCCCAAAATAAATTTTTCTTCCCTATTTGACGCTCAATGTAACTTTTGCTTCCATTTAGGAGTAACGATGTTAAAGTGTGAGATGAGAAGACCTTTTTTGCCCCTAGCGCATTGTGCGGCTATACTGGATATCTAAGTAAACAAGCAATCAGTTCCACACAAAAAAGAAGAAGCAATCAGTTCACCGATGTTCTACAGATGTTCATGAATGTTGCACTCCAATAATTTGGTCCTTAGCTGAACTTATCTGTGCGTATAAAAGCCTTAGGAAACGTCTGTAAAACATGTACTACCATATCTAAGATCAGTACCATATTGGTTTGTTCATCACGTTCCAAAAGTATTACGCACTATTAAATCCTCTAAATAGCCCACGGTCGGAACTAGTACACATATTTAGTCGTAGACCAAGCGCACGGTCGGCAGACGAGAATGCTTCCTGCTGGCCACGACCAGCCGGAGACCATGCACACAGCCGGTAGCGGAGGACCAGGGGAACGCCGCCAGCCAGCCACACGCAGCCGGAGACCACGCGTTTGCCTGGACTGAGGCAGTCGCCGCCGCCGGTCGTCTCATCTTGACATTAGCCTCCTCTCCGGTCGTGGCACGGGAACAGGTCCACCTCGTCCATGTCCACTGGGACAATGTCCGTCACCTGCAGCAGCACTGTCCGGTGCTCACCCACCGGCTTCGCCACGCCCGTCTTCATTCCTTCCAGCAGCTTCAGGAGCACGCCTGGTCTAGTGAGATGTATTTTGAGTTAGTCTAGGTGGCGATTAAGGAAAGGATCATGAGAAAGGCTGTCTCTGTTATTTTTTTGGAACATCAACGAGTTATTGGTCGTGCCGAAGAATTTGTGTTGGTTCTTTTCCTCGAAGTGGAGCTTTGCATGGACAGCCAGCTGCGACAGGAGAGGACGATCCTAGAAGACAGGAGAAGCTGTTCACACCTTGTGGCACCACTGGAGCCGGCGCAGCCGCGCCGTGGCTGTGCTCGCCCCAGTGCCGTGGGCTGACCCCTCTGCGGTGGTGTTCGCCGATGGCCGAGCCGCACCAAGGCCTTCGGCAGCTACCATCCTTGGTTTGCGGCCTCTGCAGACGCATTTTCCCCTTCCACTTTGCCACCATCCGCAGCCTTGCGCCGCCGCCGCTATGTGCGAGAGCAAGTTCTATCGTGATCCATCTCTCCCCCTTTTTTCCTCTCTGGTGTTTAGCGTACAGGGGCAGATTGGTCCATGGAAGAAAATACTGACAGGTCAAATAGACGGAATTGTACCAGATTTGACGGAAATGTAGTATAGGGGAAAATTGTAAATAGTGTCAAAAAGGGAAGAACATTTTGTGGAGGGCCAAATAGGGAAGCAAATTTTAAGAAAGGGTCAAATAAGGAATTCTCTCGACTTTTATCAACTGGCGATACTGACTTTTATTATTATTATTAGCTTATTTTGGGATTAAAACATAAGTGTAAATTTTTTTAGGATCATAACAGAGATATGCATACTTCCTTTTAAGTTCTTACAATTGTGTAGGGGCTATTATGCTATTCTGTTTGTATTTTGGAATGGAGTAACCGAGTAGGTAATACTTTCCTGACCTATGTGACCATGTTTGTGTTGCAACATTCTTTTTTTACCTATATGTGGCTATTCTGTTTGTGTTGCAACATTTTAGTTGAGGGGCATTGCATCGTTGTTCCCTCAAATAGTTAGCTAAGTGATAATTACCACCAATGGACACTAAGGGGTAAGGGCATATGTTCCTTGGTTATTCATGGTAGCTTATCTAACCGTGTCATGTTCGTGAGACTGGATATAACACATAGGCATGGTGGGTTTGTGCCAGGCGCACATATTTTTCCTTGATTAATTTTGTTAGATTAATACTATTTAACAGGATGGCAGAACACGTGGACTTCCTAACAAACAGAAAGCACATTATCCCAATATGTCCAGCTGCTGAATTTTTGGCTCTCTATGCTACTGCAGGAGATATTACTCTATATTCTTATGTGTGTTTGAATACAGGAATGATCGACACAAAAATGATTGTGCATGTGCTGTTTGTCAAGTTACACGGCGTAAGAAGGAAAGGGATGAAATTTTATCTGTTGATAATGAAGTCACTGTAGTGAACATTTCTGAAGAGCGCAACATGGAGGTTAGAATCAACATCTAAATCCTTGGTTTCGGTGTCATGCATTCCTTGTGTTCTGTATGCATATATATGAATTTTTCATCTATTACCTTTTGAGGTGAGGCTGTTGTGTTGTGTAATGTACACCGGATCTGTTAATCTAGTTGCTTCCTTTTATATTTGAGTAATACCACACCATGCTCAGTAGAATTGACATGCTTCTGTTATCTGTGTTTGTGTGTTTGTACACACTAAATAACTCTTCACCATATCGGGGACACAAATGTTCCTGGTGTCGTTTAAGTAACTCCATAACTGTAGTCATAAGTTTTTCTCATCATTCATTCAGTTGTCGTAGTGGAAGGTGTGCTTTTACTTCATAGACACTTAGCTTGCTTATTCTTGGAATGTAAATCTGTATCACCAGCTATGTGGATCGTCTTCACCTTGAATGCTTGAACTAACTTGAGCTTTTGCACGCTAGGTAAACTTCGGTGATAATAATCCTGGTAGTCATGACACAGCCTCTAGTAAGGAGCAACCACGCCATATTGATGTGTTTAAAACAACAATGGAAGCAGATGATACGCAGACTCAGATGGAAGATCCTGGAAAATCCCTCAATAATCCATCTCCTGACTATGAAGATGAGGTCTCCAGACAGTATTCCGAGGATAAGGAAGAGGAGTATAAAGATCTGAACAGTCAGGACGAACATACTTCCACTCAGCCTAATGATGATTCAGTAGCTGGACATCATGAACAGAAGGTAATTTTAGCCAGGCTGGTATCCTGGAAATTTCAACTTCTTTTTGTGTATGGTGTGGCAGTATTTGACAATGTTGCTAGGACCAACATGGGCAAAAAGGTTCATAATTGTCTTGTTAAGTGGTTGGTTTTTCAGCCTGTATTCCTACCTTTGGTAGCTGAACCATCAAATTGTTCCCGGCAACTGGTAATATATGGAAATATAACATTGACTTGTATTGCAATGTGCCTTTTGTCCCACTCATATGCTTTGTCGGTTCTTCTATTAGTGCACATTGCGCTGTTTCTCTTTTCTAGTGTACCCACATCAGATGTTAGTAACCGGATCAAGATCAATAGGCATCAACCATATATTGGGTAAAAGTCATTTCCGTATGCCTGTATATTTTCAGGTTTTGTTTTGTAAACGGTGCTTTTTGTAATCTGACTGCAGGCACAGACTGAAATTGTCCAGGAGGTGGAAATGGAGGATTTGCCCATTCAACAGGAGAACGAGTCATTCTTGCAAGTCTGCGCGCGCCTTTTCCCCAGCAAGCAGGGCTCCGTTTTCAGGGGTCGTCATTCTCTGTTCCGTCAGCAGCGCCGTTTGGTGGCACCAAAGGAGAGCCCCCTACATGCCGCCCTGACAGCGATAATGAAACGGTAGAAAAAAAATTCCATGAGCGGGTTTCTTGTGAGAGAAGCTCCAAGCAGCAGCATCACGACTCGGGGAAATCTCTTCCCTGAAGACATGGAAGCTGGTTGGAATATCGCTGATGACGCTCGGGTACGGAATTAGTTGGAGGATACCTGTCTAGGAAGAATTCTCTTGGTGTAGACTTGAATTTTGTATGCGAGTATCACATGTCGTCAGTGTCTCTCTCTCATTGCTTGCCGGCCTGGCATAGGGTTGTCCCCAAGCCTATAATTCCATTCTCAAGGGAGGCTTTTAAAGTAGTGTTTTGAGCTGATTCTTCCGGCCAACTGCTACCTGACTCTTCTTGAGTTTGCTTGCTCAGGCCCAAAACAAAATGCTAAAAAGTTTGATTGGGATTGGGACTGGGATGCATACATGATTCATGATTGAATATTGGGCCTGAAGATTTCTACATACATTCTCTCATCAGTTGTCCTAAACCTGTCACCTACTCCCTGGAGCAGGCTTACTATAGTAAGGATGGTCTGCGGACAAGTGGCGCTTTTTATGGGGTTTCTGCTGTTCTGCTGATAAGGTCTCTCTGCCTGGCCTTGGCCAGCAAGCGGAGAGTTTTGGAGTAAACACTTTGCCGTCTTGCACGTCTGTTTTCTTCCGCATTTCTGTCCTCCATAATAGCACTTGTTTTCTTGATAATATAAATAAAGGGGTGTACCAGTTGTCTGGAAAGACTGGGCATTCCCCAAAATTACATACATATAGTATGTTATAGTATGTAGAAAATCACCCAGGCAATACTTGTGCGACGGTACAGACAAAGTGGTAACTTTCAGCCTTTTGCTTGAAGAAGAGTAGGAAAGCTTCCAAGCCCACGTAACTTGGACTGAAACCTCGTCCAGGTCCAGTGTGGGTTTTTGTTAACCAAATAAATGTCAAAAGTTTAAAAAACAGTAAACCACCACTAACCTCTTCCGACTTGGCCGCAATTCTGCAGGGACTGTACAGACTGGGTTGGGCTCTTGATTCTGAGGGTAGAGTCAGTCGTTTGTTTATTTCTTTCTTTTTTGCGAGGGAGATTCAGTCGTTTCCACGGACTGCGCAGTGCGGAATCAGATGCTTGGAAACCCTAAAACAAAACAAATTAATTTGTTTGTTGCTGAACGGGAGATATGAGTATATGAGAGCAAGGGCGACCCATTTCGTCCGCTGGCGCTGTTTGGGTCGGCGCGGATAGAAAAGGCGGCCCAACGCGCCGACCCAAACCGACACGCGTCCGCTTGATGTCCGCATAGTGACCCATTCCCGGCTCAATTTTGAGCCGGATTTCCGTCGGCGCGGACGCGCGCGCGCCTACTCCTCTCCCCGGACCCGTTGGTCGGTGGCAACCATCATCATTTCCTCCCATTTTCCCCAAAAACCCTCCCGCCCGCGTGCTCCCGCCCCACACCCGCCATGGACGACGCCATCGACCTTGATGCCGTCGCCGGCCTCGCCTCCCTCGCCTCGTCCGGCGCCGCCGCCCCCTCCGGGAAAGACAAGCCCCGTGCCCCTCGCAAGACCGCCACCACGGCCAAGAGGAAGGACCTGAGGCACACCGCGGACGCGAGGGATGAGGCCGCCGCGCAGGCCGCCGCCGCCGCCGCGCAGCAGGAGGTCACCAACGCCCGCGTCGCGGCGGCAACGAGGAAGGCGCTCTACATGCTAGGGTTAAACCCTGGCCAGCACGGCCTTGTCAACGCCGCCGTCGCCTCGGCCAGCACCGGCTCATCGGTGTTTCCTCGGATGGTGCTGCCCGCAACCCGATGCCCGGCTTCCACGTGTACCCATTGCTTTCGGGTCATCAAGGATGAGAAGAAGTTCAAGGCGCAATATGCCGCCCTCAAGTCGCGTGGGGGGAAGCAAGCCGTGGAGGAGGTTGGGGAGGGCGAGCCGGCACGGCCGCGGGGGAAGAACAACTCCAAGAAGGAGGACAAGCGGGATGCGGCATCCAACGCCTTGATCGCAAGCGTGGAGGGCATGATGAACAAGAAGGACTAAAGGAAGGAGGAGCGTCGGCGTATCAAAGAAGAGCAAATGAACGCCTTCATGGAGATCCAAAGGAGGAGGCTTGAGATGGACGTAGAGATGCAAGCCAAGCAGCTTGAGATGGAGGCGGAGAAGCAAGCCAAGATGCTGGAGATCGAGGCCGCCAACGCCAAGACCAAGGCGAAAGAAGTGACGCTCGCGAGCATGATGACTGGGGTGAAGATCATGAAGGTGGATCTCAACACCGTGTCACCAAGGAAGAGGCCGTGGTTCGAGAAGATGCAAGCCGACATGCTCAATTTCCCCGACGAGTGATGCCGTGGCCGCGAGCGCCTTCCTTTTTTGTATGCCGGCTTGCATGCTGGCATGACCACGAGGCCGCGATGGCGTGGTCGAACTCAAGTCCCACCCCATTTTTTGTGTGCTGACGTGTGTGCCAGCCGCTGGCGAGTGCGCCAGCATGTGGCGCATGAACTACGGTGATATTTTTTGAAGCCGGCAATGTATGCCGACGCTGGCATGGTGCCGGCATGATCTGTGGCCGCATGCCTTTTTTAAAGTTGAGTGCGGACATAAAATGGGTCGATGTGTTGAACGCACTGCCGACCCAAATGCAAAATTGGGCAGACGCCGGCCGGGCGGCCGACCTAAACGGACAAAAAGCGGATAAATGCGCCGTCCATTTGGATCGACCCGTTGGAGTTGGAGTTGCTCTGACACTTGCTGAGTTCCTCTTGGTGAATGAAAGTATGATCTCTCCATGTCCATGACGGATGATTCCATCTTCAATATGACATCTGTATTTATCATTCTTTTTCCAATGCCATTTTAACTAGAACATGTTCAGGGTTAATACAACCATTAATTATTAGAAAACACACTAAGGAACAACCTACTACTATAATTAGAGGCCAAGCCTACAGAAGGCCTCCCCGAAAAAAGGCTAGGGTTTCTCCGCCTCCCGTCGGCGCCGCCGATCCGCCTCGTCTCCGGTGGCCTAGGGCCATGGTGGCGTGGTGGATCCCGGCCCTTGCCGGAGGGTTTCATTTTTAGATGTTCTTCGAGTTTTGTTAGGTTTGTGTCCTGCTCAGGAAGACGAGACGATGACGGCTCCCTGAAGATGGAATAAGGTTTTCCTTGCCTAGCCGCTATCCCGGTGGTGTGTCTAGCATCTTCGGTGGGCGTGTCGAGGTGTGTCTCTGACGGATCTGTCCTTGATGGATTTGCTCGGATCTGGTCATAGTTCCTCTATGTTCATGTGTTTTTAGGTTGAATTTTTCTGATCTACGCTAACTTTAACAGGCGATTGATGTTCTGGTGTGCTAGTCCTATGGGGCCTTAGCATGACGACTTCCCTACTGTCTACTCAACAAGTTTTACCCGACTCCGATGAGGGAGGGGCGAAGACGGCGGCGCGTCTTCGGCTCGCTTTAGTACTTGTAGTCGTTGCTAGGTGGTCTACGGATCGAGATGCAATTTTTATTATTTCTGGTATTCGCTGTATTGCCATGATGGGAGATGAATAGATCGAAAGTTTTGAGTATTGTAGTATAACAAGTTTTCAGTATGTTTTGCAAAAAGAAAAAGATTTTAGTATAATGCGGAAAGCACAAGAGAATAGTGAAAAGAAAAAGAGAGAATAGTATTGCTTCTCTGCTGTTAGAGATGCCCTGATAATTCCCCCCAAAAATAAAAAGATGCCCTGCTAAGTGGTTATGCACTAATTTGCTTCCAGTAACCGATAATCCATCCGGCAATCATTGTGGTTTTGGAACTAAGCAGCAGCTAGAGAGCTAGCTAAGCCAGGCACCAAAGTGACGGAGGAGAAACTCACAAGCTAGCATTGACACTTGAATTTCAACGGACCTAGTCAAGTCTACCAAACCAAACCAAAACAACCTCCCTCACCTCATCATCGATCCATCATCACAATCACACACACACATTTCTGAATTAATCTACTCCGTATAGCATGACTAAAATATAAAAGTAAAACCAACCCAACCCAACGAAACCCAACGCGGACGCGGTGTACTCGACTCGTTCTCCGTCGATCCATCCATCCACCCACCTACAACCCCGAAACAGAAAGCCAAGCCACCAAGCGAGAAATCAAATCCAAGCAAACCGAACCAAACCCGAGCTCCCGAGCTCCATCCATACATCCATGTCGTCTCCTCCCTCTGCCTCTCAATGCTAATGTCTCGCCGCCCCGGCCTCGCCACCAGCACAACGCGCCTCCTCGTGCTCGCCTTCCTCCTCGCCGTCGCCGCGGGCGCCGCGCCGCCGTCGCCGCGCCAGTTCTCCACCGTCGCCATCTCCCACACCGCCAACAGCACGCTCGTCTGCGCCCTCATCATCGACAGGGTCAACGAGGATGGCGGCGGCAACTCCAAGCTCCAGTGCAAGTCCATGCCCGACGGCGGCCTCACGTCCTACCCGTCGGCTGACATCCCCTTCAACGCCATCGCCGCCGGCAAGGACTTCCTCTGCGGCCTCATGGCGCCCGTCGGCGGCCACGCCGCCATGCGCTGGTGGTCCTTCTCCGAGGAGGAGCAGGCCAGGCGGTCTCGCCCCGTAGGCCGGCGCATCTACTGGGGCCCCTCGCTCCGCTCCATGTCCGCCGGCGGCCCGCACGTCTGCGGCCTCTCCGACGACCACGACCCCACCTGCTGGGAGTGGCCCGGCCTCGACCTCCCCAAGGGCCTCGACTTCTCCCTCATCGCCCTCGGCCAGGACTTCCTCTGCGGCATCGTCAAGGGCAACGACACCGCCATGAGGTGCTACGGCGGCCGCATGCCGCCGACGCCCCAGTTCACGGCCGACGGGGTTGCTGTCACGTTCCAGACGGTCGCCGCTGGGCGCCGCCACGCCTGCGCCGTGGACAAGCTGGGCGGCCTCGTGTGCTGGGGCGACGGGAACCCCACGGTCCGTCTCGACGAGCTGCCGGCCGACATGATGGCCATGGCGCTCGGCCGCAACACCACGTGCATACTCGCCGGGAACGGCACGGTGAGGTGCTGGGGCGTGAAGGTGCCGGAGGAGTACACGCACACCACCTTCGTCTCCATCGAGGCCGACGGCGACACGGTGTGTGCCGTCATGACGAGCAACTACTCCGTCGTCTGCTGGGGGAACGACGGCCGCTTCGACGGGAGGCACCTCGTCTACAACAACACCATGCCGGGAGCCTGCGCCCCTAAGAGTAACTGCTCCTGCAACATCGTACCGGACTCAGGGAGGCTTTGCGGCACCGGCGGCGGATTGGGCGGCGAAGAACTCGCCGTGTGCAGCCCGTGCAAGCAGCCACTGAACGCGTCCAGGATCGTCGTCAGCAATGGCAGTACGGCCCAGCTCGGTGACGACGGTGGTGATGCGAAGAAGAAGAAGACGCTCTTCGTGGGGCTCGGCGTGGCCAGCGCCGGCGTCTTGGTGATCATCGTAGCAGGGCTGACGTTCTACGTGCTGGCGTCCAGGAAGTCGGACAAGAAGGCGCACGCCACCGTCCGGCTCGGGGAGTCGTCGTCCAGGCGGCTCTGCCGCGACGGCGACGTGGAGATCATGGTCATGCCGGCGCGGGAGCGCTCGGCTTCGCAGCCTGCGCGACCGCTCGGGTGCGAGGAGTTCACGCTCAAGGATCTCTCGCGGCTGACCAACGCGTTCGCGGAGGAGGCCAAGATCGGGAGCGGCAGCTTCGGGTCCGTGTACCGCGCGAAGCTCCCCGACGGGCGGGAGGTCGCCATCAAGCGCGCCGAGCGCGCGTCCACCGGTGCGCGGCGGCGGAGGCGGTTCGACGCGGAGCGGGCGTTCCGGTCGGAGCTGAGGCTGCTGTCCCGCGTCAACCACCGCAACCTGGTGTCCCTCCTGGGCTTCTGCGAGGAGCGCGGCGAGCGCATCCTCGTGTTCGAGTTCATGCCGCACGGCGCGCTCCACGACCACCTCCACGGCGAGGACGCCGGGTCCGGCCACTCCCCGCTCTTCTCGTCATGGGAGGCGCGGCTCCGCGTGGCGCTGGACGCCGCCCGCGGCGTCGAGTACCTGCATTGCTACGCCGTGCCGCCCATCATCCACCGCGACATCAAGCCGTCCAACATCCTGCTCGACGACGACTGGACGGCCAAAGTCTCCGACTTCGGCCTCTCCCTCGTGAGCGGCGCGTCGGCGTCGGCGAGCCCGACGACGACGTCGGGGACGGCCGGCACGGTGGGGTACATGGACCCGGAGTACTACCGTCTCCAGGAGCTGACGGAGCGGAGCGACGTGTACAGCTTCGGCGTGGTGCTGCTGGAGCTGGTGACCGGAAGGAAGGCGATCCACCGGGACCAGAGCCAGGAAGGGAGCGGGTCGCCGAGGAACGTGATCGAGTTCGCGGTGCCGGCCGTGGAGGGCGGAAACATCGACAAGATCCTCGACAGCCGGGTGCCCGCGCCTCGGGGGCACGAGGTGGAGGCGGTGGCGCGCGTGGCCAAGATCGGCGCCGAGTGCGTCCGGCCGCGCGGGCGCGGGCGGCCGGTGATGTCGGAGGTGGTGGCGGAGCTGGAGTGGGCCGTGACGCTCTGCGAAGAGTGCGTGGTCCGGTCGGCGAGCGGCGGGCGGAACAGCAGCTCCCGGAACGGCGGCTCCGACATGTCGCGGTCGAGGTCGAGATCGGAGTCGGAGGACCGGAGCCCGTACCACACGCGCGAGTTCAGCTTCGGGTCGGGCCGGGTCGCCGGCGTCGGACATGCCAGGTCCTACTCAACCATGTAAAGATTTGATCTTTTTTTTCTTCTTTTACGGTGTCTGTGTAGGAAGGGTGAATTAGTTATTGTCCATAAAATTTTACAGGAAAAAATACAGTGAGAAATCAAAACAAGTTCTCATAATTTTGCAAGAGATGGATGGATCGATCAATGGGTTTGCTGTAAATTGTGGCGGTTAATTTAACGTTTTGTGGTTCGTGGAGAAGATGAAATGAAACCACAGAGTATGTAGATTTAGGGGAAATTTTAGTAGTGGTGGGTTTGTACGTACTTGGTAGGTTGTAGGTAGAGCTATACTTAAAAGCTCAACAAACAGCTGTTGATTATATATACATAAATGAAAAATAGGGTCATATGGTACATGGATGCATCTATAAGTCATACCATGATTTGATTCTCTACCGTCTTGTACTACAAGTCTACAATAATGTCCCTTGCTGTTTTATTATCTCTCGTTTCATTCTCTGCAAATGGTGGTTGTACAAACACTTGAACGTCCACATGAATATGAAAATGCATATAGTACCACGCAAAGGCTAGGTGTATTTTTCTTGTGGCTTAAGTTGAAATTAAAGATCATTTCAAGGACACTTGCTGTTGGCAGGTAACTTGATGAGGTGAACGACTGTTACAAGTGGTACAATTAGTTTGGTGAAGTCTCCGGTAGCTCACCAAACAAACAAGGAAAACATCAATCAGAAATAGAAATTATTAAGCAGTCTACCAATTTCTTTGTTTGTATGCTGTCAAAGATACCGACGTAGACATACATATATTAAATTAAAGGGACCACGTCAGTATTTTTCTTCCAAACGGAGAGAGTAGTATTTTGGTTGATAGTTGTAATTTGACCGGTAAAACATCTGATGCGTACAATGATTTCATCACACCGCACCCAACTGCCAGAGGTTAATTAGACTGGCAGTGGCATTTTATTAGGCAACAATGGACTAGGCAATATGAAAATTCTGCTGTAGAGAAAGGCAATATGAATGAATATATGAATATGAAGAGAAGAAGGTGGCCACCACTGCACCAAGGATGTGGAGAGGGAGAAGCTGGATTCCATCCAGACTAGCTGTATTGTAGGGTGGGCAGACCGTTTCCATTTCCATTTCCATTTCCACCCAAAAAAACAAAGAGAAGAGAACAAGAAAGCTATACTTTTTTTGTTGAGGAAAGCTATACTTGCTGTTGGTGTGGCATGTAAATAAAAGTATTTTTCAAGGTCAACCCCTTGAAATTGAAATGGGATCTTGCTCCAGAAGGTCAGCTCCACACACGCCATTTGCAGGTCTACAGCTGTGTTTGGAGAATGGACTGAATTGAACCCTTCTGTTTGGACCGTATCCTATCCCGGCCATTCGTTCCACGCGCTTTGTTTTGGTTTTTTGTACTTTCGCAGTCAGGACACCAGCCGAAAACTGAAGATAAAACAAGTAAAGGAAGAATCGTTTCAACTTTCAAGAAGGGAAGGGAAAAGAAGAGGCTTTTCCAGCTGTTCATTGATTTGGTGGCTCCTCCCCTCAGGTCGGCGCCCGGCTGACTGACTGACGGTCACACAATGACAATATATACAGTTGCGCTGCCGCGTATACTCTGGGAGCTGGGTGGGGTGGGATTTGACGTGTGTTCGCTGTGGCTGGGGTAGTGTGCGCATCAAGCAACAAGTGATCGCAATCGACTCGCGGGCTTCTTTCCGCCGAGCTGCTTTAATTAATTTCCCTCCCTCCCTGGCTGGCTGCTTTGCCGGGTGATCGATCGATGGAGATACTCTCCCACTAGCCACGTACAGGAAGCTTCTGGGTCCCTCCCTCCCTCTCTTGCCCTCCTCGTTACGTACGTAGGTTGATTAACGCAGCACCTTGTTTCATTCACATTAGCAGCCGGCCTTTTTCCGAATCCTATGCCAGGATGTGTTTTTTCAGTTTCACATCTCCTCTTTTCTGAATCTGATGCTGCTGCTTGCTACCAGTGGCAGGTTTTGAGGCAACCCGGTCGTTTTCAGAGCGGTTGCTATAGGTGCCAAATGAGTGAGTGAGAGAGCCTTTCCGGCCGGCCGGTACAAGGCGTTTGCTTCTCCGTTGCTTCCTTCTTTTCTGCCTTCCTGGTTCTCGGTGCTACACCGCACCGGTGCAAAGTGGCCGACATCAGTTTTTGCTACCATGCATAGGCTGGACGAACTATCCAGTGCAGCTGCAGGCGTGTATTATTGTACCACATTTCTCGAGAGTGGCGATAGAGCGGACGAGCTCGCTTGCTCCTGCTAGGTGGACGAATGGAATAGCGTGATGTTGGAGCTGGCATTCAGTGCTTGCAGAAACACAGGTGAGTTTGCGCAGGGAAAAGGTACGCATGTGGACGTGGGCCAGTACGATGAAATAACGACGTGGGTGGGTGCAGTAACGGAGAGCTAACGATGCCGTCGCTACAGGATGAAGCACACTCTTTTTAGTTGGGATGCAATACTTCCATGTAAAACAAGTTATTTTGGAGCGAATGCACTTCCTCTAAAACCGAAAAAGTTTTTTAAGGGAAAACTGAAAAAAGTTAGCAACACACTTCGCAAAAAAGCTACTGGAGGGAACGCTTTATTATTATTATTATTTTCTGGTTTTATTTACATTTTATTTTTGATTTGTCTATTCTTTTGGGTAAATTGCATGTGCTAAAAAAAATAGTGGACGTACGTTAAAGAGTGGATATAAAGAAGTTAATGTGAGGTTCTCAAGAAAAAAGTTCATGTGTATTTGAAAAACTATGTTTATATGTGTGTAGAAAATAACAGTTGCGCGACATATCCCGACTCCCGAGGAGAACATGTGCCTAGTGATTCCGTGAGCGGGCGAGCTCGTGCACTCCTATGACTATTCGGATATAAATACATTTGAACTACATGTATAAACAAATTGCCTCTCTAGCACAATGACAAATAATCGTCTTGCCAAAAGAACTCATAAGCTCTTGACATTCATAGGTTATGGTGGCTATCGATGCTATGTACACGTTCAGATCGAGCACCGAGCGAACAATCTTATATCCTATGCTACCAAACATTAGTTGCTCTCATGCTACCATTTTTTTAATAAAAACTATCTTTAAAAAATTCAAAAACAATTGTGGGTGTTTACAATATGTAGGAATTTCAAGTTAAAATACGAAATACACATGGAGAAAAAAAGGCAAATCCGAATGTGAACAGTGTCATTTTACCTTTTGTCTTTTAGTGATAATGTCATGTTGAATTTGTCTTTTTTGTTTCTCAATGCGTATTTCAAAAAATTATTTGAATTTTGTACAGATTGTAGACACATGTCTTGTGAACACTCATAATTACTTTCAGAATTTTTTGTAACATGTAAATATGTTTTTTGAAAAATGATAGCATGGGAGCACCTAATGTGTGATAGAACCTGATATTCTCAGCATCTTGAGATAGCTGTTTGCTTGAGTCGCAATGCAGAACCAGGTTTCTTTTTTCTAGTGTGCATACACAACCAGATAACCAGAGCGATGAGTCCTTTACACTGTTGCCTTGAATTAGTCTACGCTCTTGCAGGGTAATGAACTGGGACGCGGGTACAGGACGGAGCGGGACGTCGGGGCTGTTACCGTGGAATGACGTGACGGGACAATGTGGGCCAGCTGCGTACATTAAAGTTGCATCCTCTGACCCATGAGCTTATTCCTTTCCCAAATCTTGAGGTGTGGGACGGTGTGTGATACCGTGACCACGCGAGGACGAGCGCTCCTTTCAATTTTCGCACATTTCTCACGCTACTATGGGCCATTAAGGCACACGTGCATTCCATCTTGCATGTGTGCATGGATAGCGAAAAGTACCTCCTTTTCCTCATTCTGATCGCTTCGACCAAACATTTGTATTCTCCTGTCTGCTAAATCAATGAAGCCAGCAATAACTGGATCTTTCAAAAAAAAACAAAACAATCTCAACAACAACAACAGCAACAACAAAAATCCCCGAGAAACCACATTACTACGTTCAAATTATTAAACTTGGGGCCACATATGCATCAAGTATAAGATGTTGATTTATTGCCACAGTTTCTCTACTCCTACTATAAAAGATTCACTTCGTGATGATGGTGTGTCTGTCATCCGCCAATTCTGATCATTAGATTTGCATCTAACGCATGTGAGGTAAGTTGTGACATTTTTGCAACAAGACCCCACCTCTCTGCTCCAATTTGCAGAAAACACCTTAATATCTTGAAACCAACCACACACCCTTCACCTCATCCAAACAACCACGAGGAATACAATTTGAGTGAAACATAACATACCTTGGCCTACCGCTTTCTACGAGTAAGGTGCCCCACTTTGTCACTCTTGCCACTACTTCACAAGCTCGAGAAGAAGCTCTCCACTTGACGAGCTTTGATGTTCTGGCGTGACGACAGTCTCGCTCTTGCTCGGCATGTACTACGTGTCATCTGTTTCACTACCTCATCGTCATCACCTTCAACAAAGCGATCATGAACTTGGTGAATCACATCATTCGGAACTTCCTTTGGGACAGTCGCAAGGACGGGTTTGGTGGCCAGTGCCTCCTCAACTGATGAGGACATCAATACCATTGTTACACCCATAGCCCCTGCTGCTATACATACTGGACCAATCACTAGAGCTCGTGCACGCCAATTGAATTACCAGGTACTTTCGTTTCTTGGTAATAATTCTAATGTTCATGAGAATATGATGCTGGCTAAATTGGATACATTTGTGTTGATTACTAATGAAGGCCCTAGCATGGACAAGAGAGATGAACACTGGAGCGGAAACAAGCATAGAGATGAAGGCGCGTGCGAAGGGAACCAGAACGGCGTTTCTAGTGCAGATTTCAGTACTTTGAAGCCTCCTTGATGACATACAAGGACATCAACAAAAATATACAAGATGCCCTTTCATAAATTTCGTCCATAGCTTATAATAGGTGCCACGCCACCTTATTTTTGGGCCAGGCCCATGTAATTTCGAAATACTTGAATATAGGCTGTTTTTAGAGTCCGTATGTGTGGGGAAACAAGAGTTACGGTTGCTTTCGGACCCCTCCTCCAAGGGTCACGAAATCCCCCCTCTTCCTCCATATACACAACCCTTAGGCCGTCGTTTAGACTTTGGGTTTTGTTTAGATTAAAGTTTGCCATAGCCGCAACTTCGCGTACTTCATTTGTGTTCAATGACTAGACCAAGACATCACAGAACCCCACCTTGATCAATAAAGTTTTCATCTTATATTCGCAATATCCAGATTGCAATCTCAGTTTCTTGCTTGTTCTTCATTTGCTTGCAGGAAATAGACCCTCGTGGTCAGGTTGATCATGCTCTGGCGTGGTCAATAACCTCTCGGAGTTGGTTTAGCGATTGCTAAGGCGCGATATCCTCGCACGTTCGTAGTTGGATCTTCAAAGTCTACTCCTCCGAAAACGATAATCACCATCTCATCGAAAGATGGGACACCTTTACCTCTATCATCAACTGACAGTGTGTGTGTCGCTCAGCCTCGTTGGGCCAGCTCGAGATTCGAGATCTCCAGAGCTCCGGACAAGTGGGAGCGAAGGGCGGTACTGCCTTGGGCGCAATGCTCACCAGGGGTACCACGACCGCCAGGTCTGCCCCGGTGACATCCGGTGAGATGACGTTGGCTCTTGCCAGGGCTGCCGTGACGACCCCCAAGCATGCCCCGGCGACGTCCGGCGCTGTGCCCTCCTCCATCTCGGACATAAGCCTGCACCTCATGCGGCGGCCGCCACTGCCACAGTTGTCCTTGCGTCGTCGCGGTTCCAGCTCCACCGCTTGCACCATCCGCCGCACTCTGCACCGAGCCAGCAGTATCGCCCGCTGGTGATCCCTGTCCGCTTTTAGGACGACCCTGGCTAACCTGGCGACTTGCTCGTATCGCGTTTCCTGCTTCCTCTGGCCATCGTCGTGAGAGGCGACGGCATGACCGTCGACCGCCAAGCCGACCATTGTGCCTTCAGCCTCGATTCCGCCGTCGCGCAACTCCATCCCGTCGTCGGCCGTTGGGGGTTTCCCGGTATGTGTGGGTAACTAGCTAGCAAGTGGATCGGTAGCGAGTTGCCGTCGCCGGGCATTGTTGTGGTTATTTATAGCTAGCAGCTGGCTAGGGGATTGGGGATTTTACAATTTACCCCTGTGGACCACAGGAAGCTGTCGCTGGAGCGCGGGAAGACTGAGTGGAGCACACAACCCGACAACCGCATGTGGTGTCACATGTTATCATACACGTGTTAACATAAGAAAACGTATGTGTAACTTACTAATCATCGCACACGAGTACTTGAACACGCATCGTGTGCGATACCCCTAGCCATCGCAAGCATCTAGTTTGCATTTTTCAAATTTTTTTCTACACAAAGAATCACACATGAATTAACTATAGTAATCGTCTGTGTTATATTTTCTCATCGCAAACAGTTTATCCGAGTGGGTTGTTTGCCAGGTATCACACACATCTTGTTTACATGAATCGTTTGTATTCTTTTGGCTCATCGCAAATAGTTCATCTATGTGAACTGTATGCCGCGTATCACACATATCTTGTTAAGTTGAATTATTTATGTTGTGTTGCCTAATCGAAAACAGTTCATCCGAGTGAACTGTATGTCATATATCGCACAAACCTTGATCTCGTTGACCATTTCTGTTGCGTTCCCTAATCGGAAACAGTTCATCCGAGTGAACTGTATGTCGTATATAGCACAAACCTTGATATGGCTGTCCATTTTTGTTGTTCAGGATCATCGCAAACAGTTCTTCTAGATTAACTGTATGCCACGCATCGCACACGCAACTATAATCTGAATCGTGTTTGATGTCCCCGCCATCACAAACGTTTTGTATCTTTTTTGACGGTTTATTTTACATCACCATTTGCGATTAATGCATCACACACAGTTTCATCGAAGGGTCTCTGGTTGTAGTGTCATGTTTGGACCATTACTACTTCTTGAGCTTGCGTTGGTTTTTTCCCTTGAAGAGGAAATGGTGATGCAGCAAAGTAGAGATAAGTATTTTCCTCATTTAAGAACCAAGGTATCAATCCAGTAGGAGGAACACACAAGTCTGCAATGATCATGCACAAAAGAGTTCAGAGAAGACTCAAATAATATTCATAGATAATCTGATCATAAAGCCACAATTCATCAGATCTCAATAAACGCACCACAAAAGAAGATTACATCGAATAGATCTCCAAGAACATCGAGGAGAACATTATATTGAAGATCAAAGAGAGAGAAGAAGCCATCTAGCTACTAGCTATGGACCCATAGGTCCGTGGTAAACTACTCACACATCATCGGAAGGGCAGCAAGGTTGGTGTAGAGGCCCTTCATGATCGAATCCCCGTGCAACAGAGTGCCGGAAAAGGCCCCAAGATGGGATCTCACGAGAACAGAAGCTTGCGGTGACGGAAAAGTATTTTTGGTGTGCCCTCTGGTATACGGGGAATATTTGGTATTTATGGAGCTGGGATTAGGGTTAGAGGAGCCACAAGGGGCCCACAAGCTCATAGGGAGAGCCTGGTGAGCTTGTGGCTCACCCGTGGGCCTTCTGGCCTCCTCCCAAAGCTTCGTGGTTGTCTTCTGGTCCAAGAAAAAACGTCAAAAAGTTTCATTCCATTTGGACTCCGTTTGGTATTGATTTTCTGTAGAAGACAAAAACAAGGAAAAAATAGCAACTGGCACTAGGCACTAGGTTAATAGGTTAGTCCCAAAAATGATATAAAATAGCATAATAATGCATATAAAACATCCAAGATGGTTAATATAATAGCATGGAATAATAAAAAATTATAGATACGTTGGAGACGTATCAAGCATCCCCAAACTTAATTCCTGCTCGTCCTAGAGTAGGTAAATGATAATAACATAATTTTTGATGTGGAATGTTACCTAACATGTTTATCATGCAATCTTTATTTATTGTGGCATGAATATTCAGATACATAAGATTCAAAACAAAATTTTAATATTGACATAAAATAATAATACTTCAAGCATACTAATAAAACAATCCCGTCTTCTCAAAATATCATTGCTAAAGAAAGTTATCCCTACAAAATCATATATTTTGGCATGCTCTATCTTCATCACACAAAGTATTTATCATGCACAACCCCGATGACAAGCCAAGCAATTGTTTCATACTTTTAATGTTCTCAAAAATTTTCAACTCTCACGCAATACATGAGCGTGAGCCATGGATATAGCACTATAGGTGGAATAGAATATGATGGTGGAGGTTGTGTGGAGATGACAAAAAAGGAGAAAGTCTCACATTGACGAGGCTAATCAATGGGCTATGGAGATGCCCATCAATTGATGTCAATGCAAGGAGTAGGGATTGCCATGCAACAGATGCACTAGAGCTATAAGTGTATGAAAGCTCAAAAGAAAACTAAGTGGGTATGCATCCAACTCGCTTGCTCACGAAGACCTAGGGCAATTTGAGGAGGCCCATCATTGGAATATATAAGCCAAGTTCTATAATGAAAAATTCCCACTAGTAATATATGAAAGTGCCAAAATAGGAGACTCTCTATCATGAAGAACGTGGTGCTACTCTGAAGCACAAGTGTGGAAAAGGATAGTAACATTGTCCCTTCTCTCTTTTTCTCTCATTTTATTTTTTCTTTCTTTTTCTTTCTTTTTTATTTTTTTATTTTGGGCTCTTTGGCCTCTTTTTTATTTTATTTTGGGCTCCTTGACCTCTTTTTATTTTAAGTCTGCAGTCTCATCCCGACTTGTGGGGGAATCATAGTCTCCATCATCCTTTCCTCACATGGGACAATGCTCTAATAATGATGATCATCACACTTTTATTTACCTACAACTCAAGAGTTACAACTCGATACTTAGAACAAAAATATGACTATATGAATGCCTCATGTATGATTGCTACTTCTTGAGCTTGCGTTGGTTTTTCCCATGAAGAGGAAAGGATGATGCAGCAAAGTAGATATAAGTATTTACCTCAGTTAAGAACCAAGGTATCAGTCTAGTAGGAGATACACGCAAGTCTCCAATCTATGCACCTGCGCAAACAATCAAAAGCTTGCACCCAACGGCGATAAAGGGGTTGTCAATCCCTTCACGGTCACTTGCAAAGGTGAGCTCTGATAGAGATAGATATAAAAGCTTACTAAAACGTAAAACAAAGTAAAAGTAAACAAATTGCAGCAAGGTATTTTTGGGTTTTTTGGTTTATAGATCTAAAAATATATGATGAAAAATAGACCCGGGGGCCATAGGTTTCATTAGAGGCTTCTCTCTTGAAAGCAAATAATACGGTGGGTGAACAAATTACTGTCAAGCAATTGATAGAAAAGCGCAAAGTTATGACGATATCCAAGGCAATGATTATGCACATAGGCATCACGTCCGTGTCGAGTAGACCGAAACGATTCTACATCTACTACTATTACTCCACACATCGACCGCTATCACTACTGCAGGATGGTCCAAACGCGACACTACTACTATTACTCCGTGTCAAGTAGAGGCTTGCGGTGGCGGAACTTCCGATCTATGTTAACCCCGAAGGGTTTTGGAATATTTGTGAATTTATAGGGTAAAGAGGGGGTGCAGGAGGCCACCGAGGTGGGCACAACCCACCTGGGCGCGCCTGGGCTCCCAGGCGTGCCCTGGTGGGTTGTGCCCCCCTCGGGGCACCCCCAGGTGCTGCTCTGTCCCAATGGATGTCTTCTGGTCCAGAAAAAATTTCCAAAAAGTTTCGCGGTGTTTGGACTCCGTTTGATATTGATTTCCTCGATGTAAAAAACAAGCAAAAAAACAGCAACTGGCACTGGGCACTGGTTCAATAGGTTAGTCCCAAAAAATGATATAAAGTGGCTATAAAATCATTGCAAAACATCCAAGAATGATAAAATAACAACATGAATACTTCATAAATTATAGATACGTTGGAGACGTATCAAGTAACACCCACATAAAAATTACGAAGGAGAACGGTAGTAGATTGCTTATGAGTAGATCTATTTTGAGCATTGCAAATTCTATACCAAGCATCTTTTAACTTTTCTCCTCCCTTTGCTTAAAATTGAGAACCTCACTTTCGGGAGTAGTAGCAATGGTAGAAGGACTAGTCATGAAAGCGAATCAAGCGATCTAGCACACGAGCAAACGAGAAGCAAACGAAAAGACGAATGGAAGAAGGGCGAATAAAAAGGCAAATCTTTTTGTGTTTTTCTGAAACTGTTTTAGAAGTGGGGGAGAGGAAAACGAGAGGCAAATGGCAAATAATGTAATGCAAGAGATGAGAGTTTATGGTGGGTACTTGGTAGGCTTGATGTAGATCTCCCCGGCAACAACGCCAGAAATTCTTCCTGCTACTTCTTGAGCTTGCATTCTTTTTCCCTTGAAGATGAAAGGGTGATGCAGCAAAGTAGAGATAAGTATTTCCCTCAGTTAAGAACCAAGGTATCAATCCAGTAGGAGATACACGCAAGTCTCCAATCTATGCACCTGCACAAACAATCAAACACTTGCGCCCAACGCGATAAAGGGGTTGTCAATCCCTTCACGGTCACTTGCAAAGGTGAGATCTGATAGAGATAGATATAAAAGCTTACTAAAACGTAAAACAAAGTAAAAGTAAATAAATTGCAGCACGGTATTTTTGGGTTTTTTGGTTTATAAATCTGAAAATATATGATGGAAAATAGACCGGGGGCCATAGGTTTCACTAGAGGCTTCTCTCTTGAAAGCAAATAATACGGTGGGTGAACAAATTACTGTCGAGCAATTGATAGAAAAGTGCAAAGTTATGACGACATCCAAGGCAATGATTATGCATATAGGCATCACGTCCGTGTCTAGTAGACCGAAACGATTCTGCATCTACTACTATTACTCCACACATCGACTGCTATCCAGTATGCATCTAGTGTATTAAGTTCACGAGCTGTACGCCATGTCGGAGAAGTCGGAGAGGCCACCAGAGAAGGACTCGATGACGGTTGAGGCGCCAATCAGCGTGGGGGCCGATGTCACCAACGATGGTCAGAGTAGACTAAGTGGTCGGGGTAGATGACGACGACGTTGTCGACGAGCTGGTGCTGGATGAAGACTAAGGGGGTGGACGCGGCGCAGCTCGGGTGAGCGAGCTGCAGCGGCGCCGAAGAAGAGCGGCGGCGGCGGCTTGGTTAGGAGCGCGGCGACGATGCTCGAAGTGGGTGAGGAGAACCCAACAGCATGATGAAGACCAGCGCGGACAGTGGCGTTCCCGCGCCAAGGGAGGCGGCGCGGCGCGTACCACGTGAAGTCAATGCGTGGGGACGGTGAAGTGGACCGCGAGCCGCGGCGCTACAACCCGAAGGGGCGATGCAGCGGCAGCGGGCAGGTCGGGGCGACGGTGGAAGACCTCGGGGTGGTTGCGGGGACCACGAGCCGCGGCGCTACAGCCCAAAGGGGCGGTGCAACGGCTGAGCGCGGGATGGTGCAACCGCGGGGACGACCTTGGGGCGGCGGTGGGGACCGCGTATCGCGACACTACGGCCCGAAGGGGAGACGCAGCGGTGACGCGCGCGCGAGTCGATACAGCCGCAGGGAGAACCAGGGGGCGGCGGTGCTGCGGACCGACGGGGCGACGCAGCGGCAGCCCATTGCTCGATCGGTGGAGGGGCGCGCTGAACTCGGGGACGATCTTCACGGGACTTGCGAAGACGCACGCAAGCAACCGGCCAAGTCAGTCGCACGGCGTGGATGAGACGAATCGCGGACGGACGGGTGATCCATCCGATCGCGCACGAGGTCGAAGATAATGTACCGGATCGCCTGGTGATGATGAGAAGCCTCTGTTGGTGGCGCACATACGTCGAAGCTAGCTTCGACTTTATACTCCAATGCATGAAGTGCATGCGGATGCTTTGATTCACAGGAGGCAGCGGTTGGTGTGCGTGATGGCTAGCACCAACGCATCACCGCGTGAGCGGCCGTCCGTCCAACGTGAAGCCTGGGACACCAAGCAGCAATTGATCCGGGTGGATGGAGGCGGGGTTGATGGAGGGATCCCAATCGGATCATGAGACGACGACCGACAGAAATCGACAACAGATGGAAGTGTGTACATGGGCGTCCCTTGGGACACCGTGTGTGGCATCTGGCCGCATAGTTGAAGATGAGGCTGGTGTAGTCGCAACCGAAGTCAGAGCAGAGGCGCGGAAAGGTCGACGGACGGCGGCGGGCGACGCAAGCCGATCTTAGATCGGAAAACCAAATAAGAAGTACCGATCAAGATGACCGACGTGAGAGAGAAAAACCCGGATAAAGGATCGAGAAAAAGACTCTCTAGGGCAGCCGGTCAACATGACCTGCAGACGAACCCTAGGTACGGGCGGCGCGGCCCCCGACGGCGGTCATGGAGGCCGACTGCCCCGGGGCGGCACGCAGAGCGGAAGCTGTGGGGACGGCTAGGGTTGAATCGGTTAGGCTGATACCATGTTAGAAGGGAGAGAGAGATTTGGTGGAATAGTTGTTGTATTGCTTGGCCTTGTGGGCATATATATAGGAATAGTGTTAACTGAAGATTAGGGAGAGAACTCACACACATCTCATTAGCACGTAGGCAGGGGGTATATGTACACTTGCGGAGCCACACCGGCCTAGTGGAGATCATGGGGTGAGCCACTACTCGAGGACGTGCGCCCCTAACCTATACAGGGGGCAGCACAGTCAACTGTCATACATATGTGCAAGGCTATACAAGGGCACATACGGTATACTCTAACACCCCCCCGCAGTCTGGACGTCATCGGCAGCGACGCAAAGACTGGATCGGAAATCAAGGAAGACGTCCGTGGGCAAGCCTTTGGTCATGATGTCGGCGAGTCGGGATGTGGAGAACACGGAACTGGCCCAGAGCGACGCGCTCACGAACGAAGTGGATGTCGAGCTCGACGTGTTTCGTCCGGCGGTGGTGCACTGGGTTGACGGAGAGGTAGACGGCGGAGATGTTGTCGCAATAGACAATGGTGGCCTTGTGCACCGGTGCGAGGAGCTCGCCGAGGAGCTGACGGAGCTAGATGCATTCGGCGGCCGCGTTAGCCACTCCACGGTACTCAGCCTCTGCACTAGAGCGCGATACCGTGGCCTGGCGCTTCAAAGACCAGGAGACGAGGGCGTCGCCGAGGTAGACGCAGAAGCCCGAGGTCGATCATTGCGTGTCGGGGCAGCCCGCCCAATCCGCATCAGTGTATGCACGGAAATCCATTGTGGCTGAGGCGCGAAGGTGGAGGCCGAGCGCGAGCGTGCCACGCACGTACCGAAGCACCCGCTTCACCAGCGCGAGGTGACAGGCGCGGGGATCGTGCATGTGGAGGCAGACTTGCTGCACCGCGTAAGCCAGCTCAGGCCTGGTGATGGTGAGGTACTGCAGGGCACCGGCGATGCTCCGGTAGGCAGAGGGATCATCGACGCGCGGGCCGTCCGCGGCGGGCAGTTTGTTCTTGGTGTCGATGGGCGTCGGAGACGGGCGGCAAGTGTCCATGCCAGCACGGTCCAGCACATCCTCGGCGTACTGCTGCTGGCTGAGGAAGAAGCCGGCGGGTGTCCGTGTGACGCGGATGCCGAGGAAGAAGTGGAGGGCACCGAGATCCTTCATGGCGAACTCAGCAGTGAGCTGAGCGATCAAGCGGCGGAGGAGGGGCGCTGACGACGCGGTGAAAACTATGTCATCGACATAGAGCAGCAGGAAGGCCACGTCGGCGCCGTGGTGGAGCACGAAGAGAGACGAGTCGGAGCGCGTGGCCGCGAACCCGATGGTGTTGACGAAGCCCGCGAAGCGCAGGAACCATGCCCGGGGAGCTTGTTTCAAGCCGTAGAGGGACTTGGCGAGGCGGCAGACATGGTGCGGCCTGCCAGCGTCCACGAATCCAGCCGGCTGGTGGCAGAACACCTCCTCGGTGAGCTCTCCATGCAGGAAAGAGTTAGAGACGTCGAGTTGATTCACCGGCCAGCCGCGTGACGCAGCCAGAGTGAGCACAGTGCGGATCGTTGCAGGCTTGACAACGGGTGAAAATGTTTCGCCGTAATCAACGCTGGCGCGTTGTCGGAAGCCGCGGACGACCCACCGCGCCTTGTAGCGGGCAAGCAATCCGTCGGCGTTGGTATTGTGCTTGAAAATCCACTTGCCGGTGATCAAGTTAGCGCCGGGGGGTCGCGGCACCAGCTCCCAGGTGCGGGTGCGGACGAGCGCGTCGTACTCAACGCGCATGGCAGCCAACCAATTGGGGTCGCGCACAGCCACACGCACTGAGCTAGGAACAGGCGAGACCGAGGAAGAAGTCGTGGCCGTGGAGGCGTCGTAGTAGCGCGGATTCGGCTTGAAGACACCGCGCTGGGCGCGTGTGACCATCGGGGCAGCGGCCGGTGGAGCAGCCGCGGCGAGGGGTGACGACGAGGAGCTCGGGGCCGACGCAGTTGACGGAGTCGTCGTAGTGGAGGAGGCCACGCCAGAAGCAGCTCCATCGGCAGCGGGCGAGCCGGCAGGTGGTACGTCGGAGCCAGGCACGCCAGGGCGGTCGGTGGAGGTTGGAGCCTCGGAGCCGCTCGAGGAAGACCCGGTGGAGAGCGTAGCAGGAGGTCGCGCGCGCGCGACCGCAGGCTGGGCGACGAACGGTACCTGCACCACAGTTGGAGAAGCAGGAGGGTTCGACGACGAGGGCACAGCGGGAGCGGACGAGGCAGCGAAGGGAAACACGTGCTCGTGGAAGATGACATGGCGCGAGGTGAACACACGCCGAGTGACAGGGTCAAAACACCGGTAACCACGGTGATCAGATGGGTAGCCGAGGAACACGCACGCAACGGAGCGGTGGTCGAGCTTGTGGCGCGCCGTGGATGCAAGGTTGGGAAAACACAAGCACCCGAACACACGGAGCAGAGAGAAATCAGGCTGAACGCCGAGCAGGAGGGCGTGCGGGGTCCGGGGGGTGGTCGCGCGGCAGGGCCGGCGATTGAGGAGGTAGGTGGTGGTGTTGAGCGCCTCAGCCCAGAAGCGGGCCGGCATGCCGGCGTGAAACAGGAGGGCGTGCACCGCGTCGTTCAGCGTGCGGAGGACCCGTTTAGCTTTGCCGTTTTGTGGGCTTGTGTATGGGCAGGAGAGGCGGAAGTGTGCGCCATGGCGAGCGAGGAAGGAGCGGACAGCAGCATTGTCGAACTCGCGGCCGTTGTCGGTCTGAAGCGCGAGGACAGGGAGCTGAAATTGTGTTTGGACGCAGGCAAAGAACTCAAGGAGAATGGCGAATATTTCCGACTTGTGTTTGAGCGGGAAAGTCCAAGCGTAGTGGGTGAAATCGTCGAGCACAACCAAATAGAATTGATAACCTGAGATGCTTACAACCGGCGAGGTCCATACATCAAGATGCAAGAGCTGAAACGGAAACATGCTGCTACTGCTAGATGACTAAAAAGGTAGACGTTTGTGTTTGCCTAAATGACAGGCGCTACAGACATGATGTGCATCTTTGCTGAAGGCCAGTGGAAGATGATCGGCGACGAGGCGAAGCGAGGCATCCCCGGGGTGCCCCAGACGCTGGTGCCAGAGGTCCGTGTCGGTGATGCCGGCGAAAGACCGCGAAGAGCGAAGCGCCGGAGTGCCCACCGGATAGAGGTCGCCGCCGGAATCACAGCGGAGGATCACCACCTTGGTTCGGAGGTCCTTAACAGAGAAACCATAAGCGTCAAATTCAACCAAAACCGGATTATCACGGCAGAGTTGCCGGACAGAGAGAAGATTTTTAATGAGAGAAGGAGAAACGAGCACGTTGCGGAGTTGAATGGGCGAGGTGCCGGCGATGAGAGAGCCGGTGCCGACGTGTGTGATCGGCAGACACTCACCACTGCCCACAATGATGCGGGAATCAGAGAAGGAGGGACGGACGGAAAGGAGGTTACCCGGCCATGAAGACATGTGCGCCGCGGCGCCAGAGTCAAGGTACCACTCGGGGGTGGACCCTGAGGTCGAGGGGCCGGCCGTGGCGTTGTGCAGTGCCGCTTGAACTAGGCCATGTCCCACGCCGGGGACTGGGAGGAGGAAGAAGCGCCCGGGGCACCGTAGCCGGCCGGCGATGCGTAGCCAGGGATCATCCCGTAGCCAGGGGGCTGACCGCCAGGAGGCTCGAAGGTGTACGGTGCGGGCGCGCCCATGGAGGGCGCGGCGAAAATTGCCTACTGGGGCGGCGTGCCGGGGCGCGGACCCAGCACACCAGAGCCCGGAGCGCGCCAGGCCACGGGCCAGGCCTGGACGAGACCCGTCCACGGGTTGGCGCCGGGCGCCGGAGCGGGAACGTTGGGCGGACGCGGGGCCGCAGGTGGTGTTGGGGAAGAACCGCCACGGCCACGACGACGGCCGCACCCACGGGTGTTGTCGGAGGTGGGCGCAGGAGGTGCTGGTGCAGGGGCGGAGCCGCGCCCGGCGACGAGGGCGTGGGCGGACTGGATGCGTGCGGTCAGCTCTGCACGGTGTTCCTCCAGCAGCAAGAAGGAGCGAACTTGCAGGAAGGAGGGGAGTGGAACCTGAGAGGTGATGTGCGGAATGGCGGAGTGGTACTGCCGGCTCAACCCACGAAGGAGATGAAAGACCTGGCGGGGCTCGGAGACGTCAGCAGCCACTCGGGGTCGTCAAGGCGGGAGACCGCCGCGGAGTCGACGTGATCGCGCAGACCAAACATGCCGATGACAGTGTCAAAGTGGCGGCGCCACTGCATATAGTTGCCGGCGAGGAGGTTGAGCGTGATCGGCACATGACGGCGAACGTCGACGGTCAGAAGAACCGAGGACGGGAAGAAAGAGGGCGAGGGCGCAGCGGCGACCGCGGGAGCAGGAGGTGGAAGCACTGGAGCGGTGACCAGCGGCGCGGTGGCGAGCGGTGCAGTTGCATGCGGCGGCGAAGGAGCGCCAGCAGCAGGGACGGGTGGAGCGTTGGCCAGGGGAGCAGCGTCAACGGCAGGGTTGCCGGCGTGCTGCGGCAGCGGAAGCAAGATCGGCGGAAGCAGGATCGGGGGTGGTATCTGATACCATGTTAACTGAAGATTAGGGAGAGAACTCACACACATCTCATTAGCACGTAGGCAGGGGGTATATGTACACTTGCGGAGCCACACCGGCCTAGTGGAGATCATGGGGTGAGCCACTACTCGAGGACGTGCGCCACTAACCTATACAGGGGGCAGCACAGTCAACTGTCATACATATGTGCAAGGCTATACAAGGGCACATACGGTATACTCTAACAAATAGAATGATTTACTTGGAGTACAAGGCAAGGAAGAATAATATCCTACACTATCCTATCTTTCCTTAGAATCAATATACTCAACAGATGGTATATGATTTTCGTAAATTAACATCTCAAATTTGAAGTGTTGTATTCATTGCACATTTATTATTCCCTTAGTTTTACCTGTGAGCTCTGATCCAACAAATGTCACGTCCAATTCCATGGCCTAATGTATCATCTAAAATCTGAGACAGTGAGCATTAGAACGTGAAGCATCCCTTTAGTTTCTTCTATGTTTCTGGTATTAGTAGAATCTCTGTCTTAGCTTGGAAAAATGTGGATGTGACTGGTACTGCTACCTGGGCCAACTGCCCGCAAAATATCCTAGAGAGTGGCGCGTCATTTCTTCTTTTTACGACGGCTAAATCGTACTCCAGGTTATGTGACTTTTTTTAATTTTCAAACACAAGAAAGGTTATACAACGACTCCAGGTACTGGCTCGGTCCGGCTAAAAAGAACACATTCAGTGGGACCGGCCAGAATCCCTTGGTAAGAGTGGGGTTGCATGGCATACGTTTCTGGAAAAGTCTTCTAGCTTCTCTTTATTTTACTTCTGGGGAGTGGGGTTGCAGTGGAGTACTACTTCGTATAGGAAAATCGCCTAGCTTCTAGATACTCCGCACAGCTGGTTGCGTTTGGGACAGACCTGCTACTCACAGCGGGAGAGGCGAATCCAGCGCATGCTAGCCATTGGATTCGTAGCGCAGATGACTAACGAACGGTAGATTTGAGCATACTGTGAAAAATCAACGGCTCGAATCAGTCCAACGTTGTTTTGGCGGGAAACAGAGAGGCAAGTGGTAAATCCAAATTCAAAACTTTTACACTATAGTAGTAGAGATAAGAACGGAGTAACGCCTTAAGTAAGATGAGATGATGTAGATGGATAAACCCAAGCAATATGATGAAAACCCCATCTTTTTTATCCTTGATGGCAACAATACAATACGTGCCTCGCTACCCCTACTTTGTCACTGGGTGAGGACACTGCAAGATTGAACCCAAAACTAAGCACCTCTCCAATTGCAAGAAAAACCAATCTAGTTGGCCAAACCAAACCGATAATTCAAAGAGAAATACAAAGATATCAAATCATGCTTATAAAAATTCAGAGAAGATTCAAATAATATTCATAGATAAACTGATAATAAATCCACAATTCATCGGATCTCGACAAACACACCGCAAAAGAATATTACATCGGATAGATCTCCAAGAACAACGAGGAGAATATGGTATTGAGGATCAAAGAGAGAGGAGAAGCCATCTAGCTACTAGCTATGGACCCGTAGGTCTGTGGTAAACTACTCACGCTTCATCGGAAGGGCAATAGAGTTGATGTAGAAGCCCTTCGTGATCGAACCCCCCTCCGGCAGGGTGCCGGAAAAGGCCCCAAGATGGGATCTCACGGGTACAGAAGGTTACGGCGGCGGAAAAGTATTTTGGTGGACGCTTCTGGTTGTTTGGGAATATTTCTGAATTTATAGGCCAGAGATAGGGTTGGAGGACTCCCATGGGGCCCACAAGCCAGGGGGCGCCCCCCTAGGGCACGCCCTGAGGGCTTGTGGAGCCCTCGGGACTCTACTTCCTTCCTCTCCAAGTCTTACGTGTGTCTTCTGGTCCAAGAAAAATTATCACGAAGGTTTTATTCCGTTTGGACTTTGTTTGGTATTGCTTTGTTGTAAACTCAAAAACAAGGAAAAACAGAAACTGGCACTAGGCTCTGGGTTAATAAGTTAGTCCAAAAAATAATATAAAATAGCATATTAATGCATATAAAACATCCAAAACAGATAATATAATAACATGGAACAATCAAAAATTATAGATACGTTGGAGACGTATCAATGATCATGTAAAGCAATATGACAATGATGGTGCGTGTCATAATAAAAAGGAACGGTGGAAGTTGCATGGCAATATATCTCGGAATGGCTATGGAAATGCCATAATAGGTAGGTATGATGGCTGTTTTGAGGAAGATATAAGGTGGCTTATGTGTGAAAGAGCATATCATATCATGGGATTTGGATGCACCGGCGAAATTTGCACCAACTCTCAACGTGAGAAAGGGCAATGCATGACATCGAAGAGGCTAGCAATGGTAGAAGGGTGAGAGTGCGTATAATCCATGGACTCAACATTAGTCATAAAGAATTCACATACTTATTGCAAAAGTTTATTAGCTATCAAAACAAAGTACTAATACGCATGCTCCTAGGAGGATAGATTGGTAGGAAAATACCATCGCTCATTCTCGACCGCCACTCATAAGGAAGACAATAAAAAATAAATCATGCTCCAACTTCATCGCATAACTAGAGACCATACGTGCGTGCTTTGGGAATCACAAACCTTAACACAAATATTCTTACTAATCCCCAATTGCTCACTAGCATGACTCTAATATCACCATCTTTATATCTCAAAACAAATGCAAGGAAACAAAATTCTCATATATTCAATGATCTTCATGAAAGTTTTTACTATATCCCTCTTGAATACCCATCATATTATGACTAAATTCATAACCAAAGAAAATTGCCATACTATTTATAAGACTCTCAAAATAATATAAGTGAAGCATGAGAGTTCATAAATTTCTTCAAAATAATACCACCGCCGTGCTCTAAAAAGATATAAGTGAAGTACTAGAGCAACTGCCTAGCTCAAACGATATAAGTGAAGCACATAGAGTATTCTAATAAATTCACGATTAATGTGTGTCACACTCAAAAGGTGTGTACAACAAGGATTATTGTGGCAAACTAAAAAGCAGAGACTCATATAATACACGACGCTCCAAGCAAAACACATATCATGTGGTGAATAAAAATATAGCCTCAAGTAATTTTACTGATGGATTGAAGACAAAGTGGGGATGCCATCCGGGGCTTCCCCAAGCTTAGATGCTTGGTTGTCCTTGAATATTACCTTGGGGTGCCTTGGGCATCCCCAAGCTTAGGCTCTTGCCACTCCTTATTCCGTAGTCCATTGAAACTTCACCCAAAACCTGAAAACTTCACAACACAAAACTCGACAGAAAACTTGTGAGATCTGTTAGTGAAACAAAGCAAATAACCACTTTTAGGTACTATTGTAAACTCATTCAAATTTTATATTGGTGTTATATCTAACGTATTCTAACTTCTCCATGGTTCATACCCCTGATACTACCCATAGATTCATCAAAATAAGCAAACAACACAATAAAAATAGAATCTGTCAAAAACAGAACAATCTGTAGTAATCTGGAGTTTAGCCAAACTTAAGTAACTCCAAAAATTCTTAAAATTAGGAAAACAGAGGCAATTTGTATATAAATCTTGTGTAAAAAATTCAAATTTTATCACGCTACAGTGAATTTTAACAATTCTGCTACTGGATGCAAAAGTTTCTGTTTTTCAGCAAAATCAATTCAACTATCACCCAAGATCATCCCAAAGGTCTTACTTGGCTCAAATACTAATTAAAACACTAAAACACAATTAGTACAGAGGTATAATTGCATAAACTCATAACAATAGAAAAGAAAAATAGTGGGTTGTCTCCCAACCAGATCTTTTTTTAAAAGCCTTTTAGCTAGGCGTTGACAATTTTAATGATACTCACATGAAAGACAAAAAATTGAAGCACAAATAGAGCATCATATAGCATGTGAAAAAGAAGTTTAAGTCTAACATACTTCCTATACATAGGCATTTTATAAGGAAAAGATTTATCAAGACAAACAAAAACTAGCATATGCAAGGAAGAAGGAAGAAACAATACCAATCTCAACATAAAGAGAGGTATTTTAGTAACATGAAAATTTCTACAACCATATTTCCCTCTCTCATAATAATTACATGTGGGATCATATTCAAATTCAACAATATAGCTATCACATAACATATTCTCTACATGATCCACATGCATGCAAAGTTGACACTCTTGCAAATAGTGGGATTATCATCAGATAAAGTCATGACATCTCCAAACCCACTTTTATTTGAAAATTTCATTAGATTGATCATTCTCCAAATGTGTGGTTTAATTTTTAGCTAAAGTTGACACTATTCCAAACCCACTTTCAATATTATCACAAACATATTCATCATGAGGCTTAAATAAATTTTCAAGATCATAAGAAGCATTATCACCCCAATCATGATCATTGCAATAAGTAGTGGACATAGCAAAATTAACATCCCCAAGCTTGGGTTTTGCATATTCTTAGCACAATTGACATTAATAGAATTTGTAATAACATCATTGCAATCATGCTTTTCATTCAAGGAGCTATCGTGAATCACTTTATAAATTTCTTCTTTTAGCACTTCATCACAATTTTCAAATTCACGAATTTCAAGCAAAACTTCATAAAGATAATCTAGTGCACCCAACTCACTAGCAATTGGTTCATGATAATTGGATCTTTTAAAAAGATTAGCAAGTGAATGAGGATCCATAAGCTTTTTGTTTTTGGATTTTCAATAAACATACAATTATGCCAAGCGAACAAGCAAACAAACCAAGCAAGACATAAAGGCAAACAAAAAGGCAAACAGAAAAAAGGAAAATATTTTTATATTTTCTGAAAACATTTTAGAAGTGGGGGAGAGGAAAACGAGTGGCAAATGGCGAATAATGTAATGCAAGAGATGAGAGTTTTGTTGGGAAATGTTGCACGGAAAACAAAATTTTTTTCTACGCACACGAAAGATCTATCCATGGAGATGCATAGCAACGAGAGGGGAGAGTGTGTCTATGTACCCTCGTAGACCATAAGCAGAAGCGTTCGTTAACGCGGTTGATGTAGTCAAACTTCTTCACGCTCCAACAGATCGAGTACCGAACGCACGACACCTCCGCGTTCTGCACACGTTCAACTCGGTGACGCCCTCGCCTTGTTTATCCAGCAAGACGGCGAAGTAGTGGATGAGTTTTGGCAGCATGACGGCATGGTGACGGTGATGGTGAAGCTATCTCCGCAGGGCTTCGCCTAAGAACTACAAAAATATGACCGAGGGACTAAACTGTGGAGGGGGCGCCGCACACGGCTAAGCAACTGTCGTGGTTATGTGTGGCACCCCCTCCCACATATATATAGGTGGTGGGGGGGGGGGGAGGAGCAGCCAAGGAGGCGCCCCAAGTAGGCCGAATCCTACTTGGGTTCCTTCCCTAGTGGCGCCCCCTTACCATATTTGCCGGAGGGGAAAGGAAAGGGGGGAGAGGAAAGGAAGGGGGAGACCGACTCCCCCCGTTTCCTTCCCTCCCCAAGGGTTGCGGCCTAGGAGGGGCGCGCCAGCCCCTTGGGCTGGTGTGTCCCCCCATTTGGCCCATATGGCCCATTAACCTCCCAGGGTGTCCGGAACCCCTTCCGGTGACCCGATTTCTACCCGGTACATCCCGAAACTCTTTCGGTGTCCAAATATCATCATCCTATATATCAATCTTTACCTCCGGACCATTCCAAAGCTCCTCGTCATGTCCGTGATCACATCCAGGACTCCGAAGAACATTCGATCACCAAATCGTATAACTCATATAACACTATATTTTCAACGAACGTTAAGCGTGCGGACCCTACGGGTTCGAGAACTATGTAGACATGACCGGGACACCTGTCCGGTCAATAACCAATAGCGGAACCTGGATGCTCATATTGGCTCCTACATATTCTACGAAGATATTTAATCGGTCAAACCATATGACAACATATGCAATTCCCTTTGTCTGTCGGTATGTTACTTGCCCGAGATTCGATCGTCGGTATCTTCATACCTAGTTCAATCTCGTTACCGGTAAGTCTCTTTACTCGTTCCTTAATACATCATCTCGTAACTAACTCCTTAGTCACTTTTCTTGCAAGCTTCTTGTGATGTGTATTACCGAGAGGGCCCAGAGATACCTCTCTGATACACGGAGTGACAAATCCTAATCTTGATCTGTGCCAAATCAACAAACACCTTCGAAGATACCTGTAGAGCATGTTTATGATCACCCAGTTACATTGTGACGTTTGATAGCACACAAGGTATTCCTCCAGTATCCGGGAGTTGCATAATCTCATAGTCGAAGGAATATGTATTTGACATTAAGAAAGCAATAGCAATAAACTGAACGATCAAATGCTAAGCTTACGGATGGGTCTTGTCCATCACATCATTCTCCTAATGATGTGATCCCGTTATCAAATGACAACTCATGCCTATGGTTAGGAAACCTTAACCATCTTTGAGCAACGAGCTAGTCTAGTAGAGGCTCACTAGGAACACGGTATTTGTTTATGTATCCACACATGTATTTCAGTTTCCGGTCAATACAATTCTAGCATGAATAATAAACCTTTATCATGATTTAGGAAATATAATATAACCATTTTATTATTGCCTCTAGGGCATATTTCCATCAAGTTTATGATAGGTACTTGGTAGGCTTGATGTAGAACCTCCCTGGCAACGAAGCCAGAAATTCTTCCTGCTACTTCTTGAGCTTGCGTTATTTTTTCTCTTGAAGAGGGAAGGGTGATGCAGCAAAGTAGAGATCAGTATTTCCCTCAGTTAAGAACCAATGTATCAATCCATTAGGAGGAACACACAAGTCTCCAATGATATCACCTGCACAAACAAACAAATACTTGCACCCAACGTGATAAAGGGGTTGTCAATCCCTTCACGGTTACTTGCAAGGATGAGATATGATAGAGATAGGTATAAAAGATAAATAAAAGTGCAAAAGTAAATAAATTGCAGCAAGGTATTTTTGGGCTTTTGGTTTTATATATCTGAAAATAATATGATAAAAATAGACCTGGGGACCATAGTTTTCACTAGAGGCTTCTCTCTTAAAGAAAGCATACAGTGTGTAAACAAATTACTGTTGAGCAATTGATAGAAAAGCGCATAGTTATGACGATATCTAAGGTAATGATCATGAATACAACCATCACGTCCGTGACAAGTAGACCGAAACGATTCTGCATCTACTACTATTACTCCACACATCGACCACTATCCAACATGCATCTAGTGTATTAAGTTAACAAGAACGGAGTAACACCTTAAGCAACATGACATGATGTAGAGGGATAGATTCAATCAATATGGTAAAAAAAACCATCTTTTTATCCTTAATGGCAACAATATAAATACGTGCCTCGCTACCCCTTCTGTCACTGGGTGAGGACACCGCAAGATTGAACCCGAAACAAAGCACCTCCCCCATTGCAAGATAGATCAATCTAGTTGGCCAAACCAAATCAATAGATCAGAGAGAAATACAAAGCTATCTTAATCATCCATAAATCCTTTGTGTTCTACTTGTGCATATCATCTATGCATAGACCTGGATCAGATGCCACTGTTGGGGAACGTTGCATGGAAAAAAAAATTCTACGCACACGCAAGATCTATCCATGGAGATGCATAGCTATGAGAGGGGGAGAGCATCTTCAGACCCTTGAAGATTGCTAAGCAGAAGCGTTTATCAACGCGGTTGATGTAGTCGTACACCTTCACGATCCGTCCCGATCAAGTACCGAATGTATGACACCTCCGTGTTTAGCACACGTTCAGCTCTATGACGTCCTCGCCTTCTCGATCCAGTAAGAGAGGCGAAGTACTAGACGAGTTCCAGTAGCACGACGGCGTGGTGACGGTGGTGGTGAAGAACAATATCCGTAGGGTTTCGCCAAGCACAACGGAAACTATAACGGAGGATAAACTAGAGTGGGCGGGGTTGTCGGCACACGGCTTCGTGAATCTTGATGTGTCTTGGGTGCTAGCCCTGCCCCTCTATTTATATGTTGAGCCCTGGGGTTGAAACTTGGAGTAAAAGCCTCCTAAAAGTCGGTTTTGCCCGAAAGGCAAGAGTCCTTCTCGGACTCTAGAACCAGACGCCAGGGTTCCCGGCGTCTGGACCTAGACAGCAGGGTCCCTGGCGTTTGGCCCCTGGCCTCCGCAAAACTGCCTTTTTGCACTTACCAAAAGCCCCGTGGGCTTTACCCCTTGGCCCAAATAAAGTGTTCTCGTACCCGAACATTTAGAGGAACATCCGAAACCTCTTCCTGTGAATTCTGGAAGCCAAACACTATTATCCCGTATATCAATCTTTACCTCCGGACTATTCCGGAGCTCCTCGCCATGTCCGTGATCTTATCTCGGACTCCGAACAACATTCGGTCACCAACATACATAACTCATATAATACTATATCGTCAACGAACGTTAAGCGTGCCGACCCTACGGGTTCGAGAATGATGTAGACATGAGCAAGACGCCTCTCTAGTCAATAACCAATAGCGGGGCCAGGATGCCCATATTGGTTCCTACATATTCTACGAAGATCTTTATTGGTCGAACCTTTATGACAACATATGTAATTCCCTTTGTCTATCGGTATGTTACTTGCCCGAGATTCGATCGTCAGTATCTTCATACCTAGTTCAATATCGTTACCGGCAAGTCTCTTTACTCGTCCCGTAATACATCATCTCGTAACTAACTCCTTAGTCACTTTGCTTGCAAGCTTCTTGTGATGTTGTATTACTGAGAGGGCCCAGAGATACCTCATGATACATGGAGTAACAAATCCTAATGTCGATCCATGCCAACTCAACAGACACCTTCGAAGATACCTGTAGAGCATCTTTATGATCACTCAGTTACGTTGTGACGTTTGATAGCACACAAGGTATTCCTCTGGTATCAGGGAGTTGCATAGTCGATGGAATATGTATTTTACATTAAGAAAGCAATAGCAATAAATTGAACGAGCATATGCTAAGCTAACGGATGGGTTTTGTCCATCACATCATTTGAATGATGTGATCCCGTTATCAAGTGACAACACATGTCTATGGTTAGGAAACCTTAACCATCTTTGATCAATGAGTTAGTTGATAATCCCCAAGTGCAAGGAATCATCGTAGCAATTTCCAAAGGTGGAAGTGATAAGTATGGAGTGTCGAACCCACAAGGAGCTAAAGGTAAGATCAATATTCTGTCAAGTCCTATCTGCCACTCATACGACTCTATGTACACCGAACATTTGCTTCCATCTAGAAACAAGAAATAAAACTACATTGTGGGTATGAAGAGGATAGCTTTGCATGCTATCGGAGAACTAAAATATAAAAATAGGTGTTGTTAACATAAAGTTAGAATATATTATAATTTATTACAAATAGCGAGTGTGGAATAATGTTGGAACGGTGTGCGGTATTGTCCTAGGCAATTGTTAACAAGATCGGTAATCATTATTGCAATTTTATATGAGGGAGAGGCATTAGCTAAATACTTTCTCTACTTGGATCAAATGCACTTATGATTGGAACTCTAGCAAGCATCCGCAACTACTAGAGATCATTAAGGTAAAACCCAACCATAGCATTAAAGTATCAAGTCCCCTTTAACCCATACGCAACAACCCCCTTACTCGGGTTTAAGCTTCTGTCACTCTAGCAACCCACTATAAGCGAACATGAACGTATTGCAACACCCTACAGCGGGAATCCTTCACGTGTGCGCGGCACGGAAGGCACCATAGGACAGCACCAAAATAAAACATACAACTTAAACCAATCTAGATCATCAATCAACCCAAAAGACAAAAGAAATCTACTCCAAACATCATAGGATGGCAACACATCATTGGATCATAATATGTGGCATAAAGCACCATCTTCAAGTAGGGGATTACAGCGGGGTGCGGGAGAGTGGACCGCTTAAAAGAGATGAGGAAGGTGATGAAGATGGCGATGTTGATGAACACGATCACCGCGGTGATGGTTCCCCCCGGGGCACTCCGACGCCACTGAGAGAGAGAGGGGGAGAGGGTACCCCCTTGTGATTCCTTCTCCATGCCCCCCTAGATGGGGAGAGGTTCTCCCTCTGGTCCTTGGCCTCCATGGTGATGATGCACTACTGCAGGATGCTGCTAACGCGACACTACGATCAGAGACCCTTCGACGAAACTGTGTGAAGGTGCAAAACGTTTGCGATGGCGGAGCCATCAAACACGGTTCAGATTTTAGTTGCGTGTGCGATGCAGGGCATACGATTCAGTTCAATGAAATGTTTGCGATGAGGCGGAACAAAAGAAACGGGAGCCAGATGAAGGCGTGTGCGATATACAGCATACGGTTCATTCGGATGAACTGTTTGTGATGAGGAGGAACAATAGAAACAGGCAGCTAGATAAAGGTGTGTGTGATTGACGGCATACAATTCAGAAGGATTAACTGTTTGCGATTAGGCAACATAACAGAAATGGGTCAGCCAGATCAAAGTGTCTGCGATTGATGACATACACTTCACACGGATGAACTTTTTGCGATTAGCCACAACAAACTGAAACAGTTAGATAGATCAACGTGTGTGCGCTAGACGGGCACACACATTCTAATTAAAAGAAGCGTGCGTGATGGTAATAACGAGCGCACACCGTTGTTGGAACAAGACGTGCGCTGACATTGCCTATTGCGGTGCACCCTATGGTGCAAACGCCACTTACGCGGCCGAGAAGGCGTACGTGCCCACAGTATGCCTTTCGAGAATAGTGCTGCACTTATAACCGTCAATAAATTTTGAGCCTGCGTCCCGTCGCATTCCAAATTGCAAACCTGTTCACACCGATCAAAACCTAAACGGTTTCCCACTTAGGAGTGTATTAGTGCTCGGTTATAAATACTACTACTCCAAGATGACTGCACATTCCTCCTCAACTCCTCATCCAGAAAAACAAACAAGTCATTCATCATCGTTCCCTTGCGTCTGCCATGGCCAACGCGAGTTCTGGGTCGAGAGATTGCTACCAGGGAGATGCGAGCATGGAAGCGGAAGCACGAGAGATGTCCCGCCTCGCCGCGAACGCAGCCGACATGTCCCGCCGTGCGGCCGTAGCAGCCCAGCGGTCCCGCCGCGCCGCCGAAGCAGCACGGAGGTCCCACCGCACCGTCGATGCAACAGACTGGCCCGACCATGCCGCAGAAGCAGAAGAGATGTCCCGCCGTGTCGCGAATGCAGCAGAGATGTCCTCCCACGCCGCGGCGGCCTGGGAAATGTCTTGCGGGCAGGCGAGGACTCTTACATGCGCATGCATGCGATCGTCCATAGCCAGATGGATCAGATCTCCGGCTGGGCGAGGTTGCAGGACGACATGAAAGCCTCTTTTGAACAGGCTACCAGCGTCATCCAACAACTAAACGAGAGCAATGCGAAGTTCCTGGCCAAGCGCGACCTGCTGAGGGCGAAGATCGTCGGAAGTGCAGAGCAGCAGGAGGAGACCACTGCCTTGTTGAAGAGGACCGGTGTCATCGTCGAGAAACTTATGGACGAGAACGCCATGCTGTGCATCGAGCGCAAAAGGCTGGTGGCGGAATCCGTGGATGCTCTCAAGCAGCATCTTGAGGACAAGAAAGAGCTCATCGCCGCTCGTCGCGGAGACTAGTTCCTGCGGCATGCAGCAACGCATCATGAAAGTAGAGATCAGCGAGCCAGATCGTTGTCTTCCTTCTTCTTTTGCCCTTGTGTATTTCGGTCGTTGCCGCATGTGGCTTTTTTTAATTGTGTTCCTAAATATGTAAGACAATTATTATCCACTGTGATCGTCCTTATATTCATCATGCTTGCTATAAGTCGCAGTCGATGCTATATAGGTCCGTCGGATCTTACATCAAGATCCGTGCAAAAGTTTTTTTTTCAGATTTTCATTTTTCTCTCTTCAATCTCAGTCCAGTGAGACATATAGCCACGCCGTAGAACAGGGGGCTCTGGCGCCATTAATGGAGATGTTGGGAGGGAGGTGCGCGGCGGGTAGAGGTCAAAGGTCTCTCCTCCCGATGAGCACACGCAGGTGTCTGATCGCATGCCTCCGTACTGAAATAGCTACCCCGCACAGCACCTCCAAGCCAATAAAAAAAGGGGACGCGTGCCGGCACGTAATTGATAAGTAGAACGCCCATGGTTTAATTAATACTGGTGTTTCCAATTTGTAACGTGAAAACACTTGTTCCAAAATGACTTTGTTGATTGTTAATGTGTGCGCCTTCCCAAATCGGATAGAAAAATTATCACAACATGTTGGTGCCATGTCATGACACCATGCCTAGTTTCATGATTTTCAGGTGTGTTTAGGATTTACAGGAATTAAAAAACCAAGTTTCTCAATCTTTCCGGCCGAGCCACGACGCCCAGATGTTTGAATTTCATTCCCATTTCTTGCATGGGACCTAGAAATTCACCCAAGGATACACATGTGATTTTTCAACCAACTTTGGTGCACTGGAGCATGTGCTTGTAGTTCAAATTTGAATTATGCACATTAAATGCCCAGAAACTCAATTAATGTATAAAAAAGGCCAACCGAACCCGAAATAATTCCAAAATTTAGCACGATACTTCTATTTGGTCTAATCTTCCTGTGTAAAAAAATTAAGGTAGGAGAAGGCAGTGTACGTATGTTGTTTCGCACACGGAGGTGACACGTTCTCTCTCAGAACCACGAGCCTTCTTGAGGGAAGCTCCGGTTTGCAAGAAGCTTACAACAAAGCTTGTCCCAAGTCGGCCAAAAAAATACTGTAGCATGTTGGTGCCATGTCATGACACCGTGCCAAGTTTCATGATTTTCAGGCGTGTTTTGGATTTACAGGAATTAAAAAACCAAGTTTCTCAATCTTTACGGCCGAGGCACGACGCCCAGATGTTTGAATTTCATTCCCATTTCTTGCATGGGACCTAGAAATTCACCCAAAGGACACACATGTGATTTTTCAACCAACTTTGGTGCACTGGAGCATGTGCTTGTAGTTCAATTTTGAATTATGCACATTAAATGCCCAGAAACTCAATTAATGCATAAAAATGCCAAACGAACCCGGAATAATTCCAAATTTAAACACGACACTCATGTACCAGTTGCATGTTCACTGTACGTAAATGTTATAGCAATTCAAACACCATCCTTTCCCTCTGTAACACCATTTTGTCTTTCAAAACATAATGAAAAAATCAGGTATACCACAAATAGTTTACTAGAAAGAATCATGTGGTATGCGATATAAAATAACTTGGCGCACCGTCTTGTCTGGCTTACGCAGGAAGCTTCATCGTCTACAGTCCATGGCCCCCGCTTGAACCACACTTGCGCGCCACTTTCTCATGGCACCGAGCGAATTTTTTTGCCACCGCGGAAATATCTATCTCCCCGCCCCCTCCCTCCCACCAAAAGCCACATTTCCATTATTCCTCCTTGCTTTCCAAGTTCAAACCTTCACTGCTGCTTACTGGCAGCTCAGCCTCCTCGCCGGCGACCCTTCTTCTTGCAGTGCCACCTCCTTGCCAGCTACCCTTCTTCTTGCAGCGCCGCCTCCTCGCCGGCGACCTTCTTCTTGCAGCGCCGCCTCCTCGCCGGCGACCCTTCTTCTTGCTGCGCGGCCTCCTCGCCGCCGACCCTTCTCTTGCTGCGCGGCCTCGTCAATATGGTCAGGTAATCCACACCCCACCCACACCATCCTCCTTCTTTCCCGTCCCACATGCCCCGACCGATGGCGCTACACCTTTCGCCGAAAATCACTGTCCCCCTCCTCCAATTAAGCGTTGCCCACATCCATTTTGCACGCAGTATAACATGGAGCTCAGTAGCATGCGACCGCACGCGCGCACGAGGTCGCTATGGTTGCCATGCGTGCCGACCGCTAGATCTTGGAGGAGCACCTCGTCTTCGAGGCCACCGTCGACACCGCCACGCGGTTGTCTACTTAAAAATATAGTTCGTGCTGTTTTCTCGAGGCCACAGCCAGTGCCTTCTAGTGATTTGTCCTCTGTAATGTTAATATGCAATCTGATGTTCAGTTAACAGTTTGGTCCTCTGAAATGCAATGTTCAGTTAACACTTTGGTCCAACAATTGCTACATTTCGTAGTACTGTTCTCAAGCATTCTTTGTTTTGTTAACTGTCTTATCTTCTAGTACATGTTTCTATTCTGGAATGTCGTGCTCAGTTAACTATTTTGGTTCATTTGGTCTGCTGTCCATTAAACTATTTGGTTCAGTTCTGCAATTTTATTTTTATTTGTTGTGGGTACAATTTTGTATTGTTATGCATGTGACACCAATAAAATTTGGTTGTAGTCAATACATATTCTACTGATAGTATGGCAACTCTCAGTTAACCTGATCAAGATCTTCCTTATGTGTGTTGCAGGGAAATAATGGGAGACACTGCGGTTTACCATCGAGGTTTGTTCAAGCATGGTCCTTTGCCTAATAGCACATTATCGTGCAGTTGCAGGAATCATTCTAATATTTAGGTTTCTTACAACTTGGTCTTGCACATGTAGGTCCTGCTGTCAGAGGCTTAGACCCACTGTTCGACCCATTTTGCATATGGCGAAATGAGATGTCCATGAATATTAGTCAACTCAAGAAACTCAGAAAGATTGTTAGGATGAAGAAACTTGCGACGAATAACAGCAAGATCTTTGTTTGCACAATGAAGAAGACATCAGTCAACTATAGGATGGTACTAACTCTTTTACCTTGTTTTTACCCCTTGCGCAATTTCAAAATTTATAACAGCGATTTATGCATATCTTTGTTTTCAGTACTTTTCAAAGCAGTTCGCCGATGATTACCTCTCAAACCACCTGCATGGTCAAGAGGCGAGGAAGGCATTCATTCAACACCCACGGTACAATATTAAAGTCTTGCTGAAGAGGACGAAGGTTGGGCGGGTAATTATCCATAGCCACTGGCCTAAAGTTGCAAGGACATTCAACATCACTGAAGGCTCAATATTTGCCTTCCGCTTCTGCAGTTTCCCATATGAGATTCATCTATCTATTTACCGTGTATGATGCTACTTTCCAAAGGTTTTTGATGTTGCATGTGAAACTTGGTGCTGTTGTGTAATGGCGTAACTGAGTGCCGAAGCTATCTGATGTAATTCTATTATGAAATCCTAGTTGCTGTTATACGGATATGAAATATCTGGTGTGTTTTATAAGAAATATCAATTTGATTAGTACATGGATTATCAATAATAGGCTAATTACCCTGCTTATTGGGGTTTTCTATTGCAGACGGTTACTCAGACAGCACCGTGGGCGATGAACTCAAACAACCCGCACGGTTTCTAGAAAGTAGGCGTGTTCGATCAACTAACAATCACACACGGCTTCCGGCAGCGAACTGTTTGCGTTAGGCCACCTTGCACAAACGTTTCCACGCAAAGAACTGTGTGTGATATACATACGAACGGAAATGATTTTCTGGGATTCACCGTGTGGGATGTACATACGAACGGAAACAATTGGGTTTCGATGCCCCGCCAGATCGCACACGAGCCAGCCTGTGAGCCAGGAGGGCCTATCCCCGACGGTTTCTGGGTCGTGTGGGAAGGACCCCCCTATCACCCACACTCACTTGGCGACGGTTCCAAACGCCGTCGCAGAAAGGGGTTAAAAACCGTTTGTATAGCACGTCGATGTACCAGTGATGGCCCCCTCTGGGTTCCTCCTCCATGGCCTCCGATGATGATGGCCCCCTCCGGCAGGGTGCCAGAGAGGGCCTAGATTGATTTTTCGTGGCTACAGAGGCTTGTTGCCGCGGAACTTTCGATCTAGGGTTCTTTTCGGAGGTTTCTATATTTATAAGAACTTTTGGCATTTGTCTCACGTCAAGGAGGTGCCCGAGGGGCCCATAAGCCCTAAGGGCGCGCCCCTGGCTTGTGGCCACCTCGTCCACTTCCTGGCCCAGGTCTTGTGCTTCGGGGGTCTCTTTTGGTCCATAAAAAATCACCGTAAATTTTTAGCCCATTCCGAGAACTTTTATTTCTGTACAAAAAACGACACCACGGTAGTTCTGCTGAAAACAACGTCAGTCCGGGTTAGTTCTAATCGAATCATACCAAAACCATATAAATTGTTTTAAACATGGCATCAATAATTCATAAATTATAGATATGTTGGAGACGTATCATAATCCCCAAGCTTAATTTCTGCTCGTCCTCGAGTAGGTAAATGATAAAAGAAATAATTTATGAAGTGTAAATGCTAGCATATTGCATAAATTTGATCAATGATAGTTCCAAACACTTTCTCTAGCATCATTATATATCATAAACAGTAGCTCATCTCATAAAACTTCTCATGATAAAGTAACAAGCTATTCACATGTTAAAGTACAAACCATAAAGTTTCTTGAAAACTAACAAACTATGTTCTTAGTCGCCAAACAATTGCAATTCATCTTACTTTCAGGAAGGGTCTATGTAAGAGCTTTCATTTAGAAAATTCCACATACTCAACTATCATATAGTCTTCCATGATTGCTAACACTCAAAGCATATTTTTAGAACAAATAGCATCTGTCGAACACAGAGAAAGATAGGGGCTTAATGTTTCACCTCCCAACTTATTTACCATATAGATAATTGTCAACAATAATAATTCATGATAAAATATATTTGAATGGCCATATATGCTTGGATCTTTCCCCGCCACATAATGTTGGCCAACTAAAGAATAATTGAGGTTGAAATAAGAAATAATACTATTGACTCTTGCATAAAAGTAAATACATGAAAGTAAAAGATAGGCCCTTTGCAGAGGGAAGCAGAGGTTGTCATGCGCTTTTTAATTTTGGATGTGCAAACCCTTAATGCAAAGGAACATCATATTGTATTGCCCTTTGTGATAGCAACCTTTATTATCCAGTCCGTCGCTTTTATTTCTTTACCATCACAAGTTCGTACAATGCTTATTTTGCCATAATATAAAAGATCATACATATTTAGGAGCATTTTTTATTGCTTTTTGCACCGATGACAACTTACTTGAAGGATCTTATTCAATCCGTAGGTAGATATGGAGGACGCTTATGGCAAGAAACTGGGTTTAAGGGTTTTGGATGACAAGTAGTATCTCTACTTAGTACAAAATTTTGGCTAGCAAAAGATCCTAATAAAGCACCACATGTTGGATGATCCATAAAAATATAAATTCTATACAAATATAGCCAAACATAACTCATTACGTTGTCTTACTTGTCCAACTTCAACTATTTTGCTCAAGTTTGAAAATAATTAATGGGGCTCACAATCATAGAAGATGTCCAAGATAGTATATTTATATGTGAACTCTCTCTTCCTTCAATATTCTTTCATGAATTTCAATTGACCAGTGTTGTGTTTGCTAACTTTCAATAAATTATACCACTTATACTTCTTATATGTGAAGTCATTACTCCCCATGGGATAAGCATATATAACATATATAATTTGAGATTTATGGTATTCAATTCATTCAACCATTTACTCATAGGATATAAGTGAAGCACGAGAGTAAATTACAAACTACTCCAGAAAGATATAAGTGAAGATCAATGAGTAGTCAAGTAGTTAAGTAGCCATGTGAGGACTCTCTTTCATTCAAGGTATCAGATCCAATGATTTTATTCAAACAACTAGTAAAATGAAAATACGCTCCAAGCAAAACATATATCATGTGACGAATAAAAATATAGCTCTAAGTAAGGTATACCGATAGTTTTGAAGACGAAAGAGGGGATGCCTTCCGGGGCATCCCCAAGCTTAGGCGCTTGTCCTTGAATATTACCTTGGGGTGCCTTAGGAATCCCCAAGCTTAGGGTCTTTCCACTCCTTATTCTCCTCATATCAATATGTCACCCCAAAACTTGAAAACTTCAATCACGCAAAACTTAACGGAACTTCATGAGATAGTGGGTTAGTATGATAAAGAGCAAGTCATTCAGTTTGGTACTGTCAAAATAAGATTCAACATTTTTCTCACACAATGCCTACTGTACCAAACTATATATTGAAAACATAATCTGTTGAAGGTCTTTGCAACTTTAGGCCAGTGCCTGTGGATGATTGACCGTCCGTCCTTAGTCCTCTTCAGGAACACTTCAATATTGAACCGTGGGTGTTGTATGAAAACCTTCCTCGCCTCCTGACCATAGAGGTGGTTTGAGAGGTAATCATTAGTGAACTGCTTTGGAAAGGCCTGAAAACAAGGATGTGCATAAATATCTTCTCTATATTGGAAATGGGGCAAAGGAATAAAAAAAAGGCAAGGTATAATAGTTAGTACCATCTTGTAGTGAACTGATGTCTTCTTCATTGTGCAGACAAAGATCTTGTTGTTTTTGTCGCTAATTTCTTTATCCTAACAATCTTTCTGAGTTTCTTGATTTGATTGATATTCATGGACAACTCATTTCCCCATATGCAAAAAGGGTCGAACAGTGGGTCAAAACCTCTGACAGCAGGACCTACATGTGTAAGACCAAATTGTTAAAAACCTAAATATTAGAATGGTTCCTGCAATTGCACAATAATGTGCTACTAGAGAACGGACCATGCACGTGCTAACCTCGATTGTAAACCTCAGTGCTTCGCATTGTTTCCCTGCAACACATATAAGGTAGTTAGTCATCAGGTTAAGTAAGGGTTCGTATGCTATTAGTAAAATATGTTGATGAAAAATAAGCACATTGCAGATTCATCAGATTAATTGAAGCCACACGGAAAACCCATTTACCCAAACCAAGCATGATTAAGAACTAGGAAATATAGCACTTGTATATGTTTCTCATGTATTAAGTGCAGCCAAATTTGATTTATTCCTCACATGCACAACAATACAAAATTCTACCCACGACAATTGGACGTCGCATTGCAGAATTGAACCAAGCAGTTAACTAAACACCACAACAAATGAACCAAACATTAACTGAGCACCACATTGCACAATATAACATACTCCTAATAGAAGATCAGACAGTTAACCAAACAATTAACTACAGCCAATTGTAGCAATTGTATTTGTTTCTCATGTATTTACTACAGCCAAATTCAATTTATTCCTCACATGGTATACAATAACAGAATGCACCCACAAGTATTGAACATCGCATTGCAGAATTGAACCAAACAGTTAACTAAACACCACAACACAAATGAACCAAACGTTAACTGAGCACCACATTGCACAATGTATAACCAAACCAAGCATGCTTGACAACTTGGAAATATAACAATTGTATTCATTTCTCATGTATTTTGTAAAGATAAATTCGATTTATTTCTCACATGGAAGACAATACAAAATTGCAGCCTGAAGAATTGAACATCACATTTGCATAATTGAACCAAATAGTTAACTGAAAACGACAACTAATTAACAAAACAGTTATTAAGTGAGCACCACACCGCACGACATATAGAACATATACACTAGAGCAACAGATTGCATGGTAAAATTAGATAGCACAATTCACTAGAATTTGTGAAGGAAAGGCAGGAGCAGCACACGCAACGGGTAAACGGAGCATGCTTAATCGGCGTAGCTAGCAAATGGCAAGGTGCTCCTCCAAGATCTGGGGATCGGCACGAATGGCAGCCATCGCGACCTCATCCGCGCGTGCGGCCGCGATTTGCTTCTCCGCTGCCAAATGCTCCTTTAGATCCTGGCTATACTGCGTGCACCATGGCTTAGGGCGGCGCTGATTTGGTGGAGGGGTCAGTGATTTGGGTGGAAGGTGTTGCGCTCGCGCCGGCGGTCGGGGCATGTGGGATGTGGAAGGAGGAGGAGGATGGGGGTCGGGTGTGGATTACCTACCTGGATAGATGAGGCCGAGCAGCGTGAAGGAGGGTCGCCGACGAGGAGGCGGCGCTGCAAGCAAGGAGTGAAGGTTTCAACTTGGAAAAGGAAGGCGGAAAGAGGGGAAATGTGGCTTTTGGTAAGGGGGAGGGGGCGGGGAGGTAGATATTTTCGCGGAAGCCGAAAATTTGGAATAGCTTCAGCCAAAAAACTGGCGCGCAAAGTGTCATCAGACACGGTCCTTTATTCAGAACTGTGTACGATATGTGGACTTCACAAACGATTCAGATAGCTTAACCTGTGTGTGCTGAGTTTGAACGTCAAAAGTTTTGGTTCGAATTTCCATGGTTACAGTGGTCGTCCACGTCATTGAATAATTTGGGTACACAAAGGAGACTACAGCACACCACAGTTCTTAATCGAGCAAGTTCAGCAATTAAACGGAGCTAGCTGACCTAAACATTACTATAACAAATTAAAGACCGGCGCTCTTAATTAAACAAAACAAAGAGTACTACTACAGCTGGTGCTCACCGATCTCCGCCGCCGCCTCCATGTCCAGCTCACGCCCGACGGTCTCCTACGGAAGGGGCTCCATGGCATCCATGGCACCATACTCGGCAAGCATACCGCCATCCGCGTCCACCAACTCTTTGGAAAAGGCCGCCACGAGCTGGGCGTGGGCGGACACGATCTGGTCTTGGACGGGCTCCATTGTCGCAAGGTATGCGGCGGAGGAACGGATGGCTGCTCGAACGCTCTCGGCGATTGCCAGCTCTTCGGCTGTGGGTTGTCGACCGTTGTCGTTCGATTTGTGCGGTGACCGCCAGGAGCTGGGTGTGGGCGGCCTCGACATGTTCGTGGGCTGCCTCCATCAGGGCTAAGGCCGCCGCCGCGGAATGGACGGCTGCTGTGTCGCTCTCGCCAGTTGCTATCCCCGAGGCAGATATTGCTGCCGCCACCTGAGAAGCAACAGCGGCCGTTTGGGCTGCCTTTGCCGCCCGGTCGCAGATTGCGGCTGCGCTCATGCACCTTGTTAGCACGCGCATGGCGGCTGCGGCCGCGCTCTCGCCGGAGTGGGCCACCGAAGTTGCCCTCATGACGCGGGTCCATGTGTCCATATTTCACCGGCGACGCTCACCTCGAACGCCCTCTGCTGCTCTAAACGACCCCTCTCGAAGCGGTGGTTCTCCTCGTAGATCTCCTGATTCCTCACCTCTGAGGCGGCGTGTGCCGCGGCCACGGCGGCGGTAAGGCTCTTTGCATGCTCGACGAGGCGCTCCTCCTCCTCCCGTAGGAACTCGGTGTAGCACGCAAGGTCGCTGACGCACGTGCGGGCATCCACCTCCGCCTCCCACCTTCGAGCAGCAGTAGCGGAGCGGGTGATGACCCTGGCGGTCGACGGCGGGCTGGCGGCCACGGCGGCCGACGATGGGGTGGCGGCCACGACCACCACCTCCCGCCTTCGGGCCGCGGTGGCGGAGCGGGTGATGGCGGCCACGACGGCGACCTCCTGCCTTCGGGCAACGGTGGCAGCGGCGGAGCAGGCGATGGCCTTGGCTTTCGACGGTGGTGTGGCGGCAACAGCGGCCGGCAACAGCTGCCGACGGGCAGCGGCGGTGGAGCGTGTGGTGGGTGTTCCGCGCACACCCAACAGGGACGCCACGCGCACTACACTATGCCGGGGACTGCGCCACCGCCGCGGTGTAGCCACCCAGCTGGAGCTGTCCTCTGATGACAGCGGAGTGGCTGAGCGACGACGAGGAACCAGTGCCATTGGCAATTGTGGGAGAAGCAGACGAGATAAGCTACAGTGAGGGAGGGGAAAATGCGATGCAGGACTCGCCGGCCGTGAGGGTTTTTGTAGCAGGCCGGTAAGCATTGGGATTTTGGGGGATTTCACCGAGTCGGGCGGGAAGCTTGCGCGGGAACCTGCGAGGTTGCGCGGGAACAGGCTCACCGACGATTCATTGGCGCCACCGTTTGGCCAAAAGAATGCCCCCGCGCGCTGTGCAAGCTTGCGCTGTAAGCCGTCTGCGGCAGCGGGTTGACAAGACGTGCGAGAGGAGGACGAAAGGCCACGTACACATACGGTTAATAAAAAAATGTTGCGATTTAATTACCTACTATACCACTGTCCTGGTTAATAAGTATGATTTAACTAATAAAATACGAATGCATGTCGCCAAAGATTATATAGTTGGATTTGTATTTGAAAATAGTTTCCAATTATATAATTTTTATAACATGCATTGACATTTTGTTGGTTAAATTTGAGGGCAAAGTATGGCATAGAATATAAAGGATACTATAGACTAGACGGAGGTGGTAGCACACAGCCACTCTCTACGCAGCGACGCAACTGTCGGCCGGCTTGTAGGCGACCATTTCCTACGTGTTCAACTGCTCTTTGCGTGTGGTTGCTTGCGGTTCAGGCGGCCACGCGGCTCTCTGCTCGCGTCCTGCCGCGCGCGCTCTGCTCTCGCGTCCCTCCGTGTGCTCTGCCCTCGTCCCTCCACGCACGCTGCCAGTGTTTGGGGCCGGCGCACGATCACACACGTTCATGTGCAAGCGGTTGCGCCGGGCGCGGCGCGACGATGCAGTTACCCGCTGCAAAAACTGCCATGCGGACGCCCCGAGAATCCACGCCGCCCGGCCCCCTTTTATTCCCGTGGCCATTTACCTTCATCTCTCGTCTCACAAGACACAATAAGCACACCCACGAGGACACATACAGAGAGGACATCCAGCGGTTCCAATGGCGTTCCCAATGGCCGACGACGACAGCCGCGGGCAGTTCACCGCGCATCACGTAGTGGACACGCACGTGAGGGGGAAGGCCCTCTCGGTGGTGTACATGAACGATCCGGTCTCGATGGAGAGCTCCATCCAAACTATGGAGCAGTTCCTTGCCGAGGACAAGTACCGAGTGGTCGGCTTCGACCTCGAGTACACCATCGGTCGTGCCGGGCACGATCAGAAGGTTGCCGTCGCCCAGTTGTGCATGCGACATGACGTCCTCGTCTACCACTACTACCTTGCCACAAGGCCTTGCAAGCATTTCTCCAGGTTTATCAACAGCTCCGACTAAAGTTTCGCTATGGTGGACACCACCAACGATCTAAAAGCGCTCAAGCTTTCGGACTTGAAATACCCGAATCTTGTCAACATCCAACACCACTACAAGGTCTGGGGTAGCGACAAAAACAAACTGAACTCCCTGGTTGACCTCGCCTCGGCCATCATCGACCCCTACTACGCGAAGATGAAGGAAGAGAGCAATAAGGACAAGAACGCCTGGCACAATGTGTGGCATGAGAGGCTGGATGAACAACAAGTCAAGTACGCGGCCATGGACGCGTACACAAGCTACAAGATGTACAGGCGGATCATTGACATGAGGAACTACCTTCTTCCTGACCTAGATGAGGGATCGAGCCACATAGCAGTAGAATGAGATGAGTAGGCGATCATTTCTCCTACTTTAGAATGCATGCAATTGTTTATTGAGGTGTGTGCGAATGATCTATCTAGTCATTTATGTAATTGGATGTTTGTTTCAGTTATATATATACATGTTATTCTACTGTAGACAAAGCAATTCACACGGCTTATTAGCAGCAATCGTCTGTGTTATTATTGGTCTTCGCACACATTTCTGATTATGGACCTGTTTGCCGCATATCACACACATCTTGTTCAGTTGAACCGTTTCCATTGTGTTGCCTAATCACACACAGTTCATCCTAGTGAACCGTATGTTGTATATCGCACACGCCTTCATCTGGCTGCCCATTTCTTTTGTTCCTCCTCATCCCAAACAGTTAATTGAGCTGAACTGTATGCCCTGCATCGCACACGCAACTAAATTCTGAACCGTGTTTGATGCATCCGTCATCCCAAATGTTTTGCACCTTTTTTGACGGGTTTTTTACACCACCGTTTGCGATTATGGCATCACACACAGTTTCGTCGAAGGGTCTCTGATCGTAGTGTCGCGTTTGGACCATCCTGCAGTAGTGGTACAATGCTCAGTTTTCTCTTACACTAAATGATCTGACACTTTTTGCCTTATTGCACTAATGACAACTTACTTGAGGGATCTTGCTCAATCCCTAGGTAGGTATGGTGGATTCTTGAAAATAAGAGTTGGGTTTAAGGGTTTTTGGATGCACAAGTAGTATCTCTACTTGGTGCGGAGTTTTTGGCTAGCAAAGATGGGGGGCAAGCACCACATGTTGAAGGATCTATGACAATATAACTTCTATGTGAATATGAACAAACATAAATCACTACGTTTTCTTCCTTGTCCAACGTCAACAATTTTTGCATATAATATTTTGATGGGGGCTCACAATCACAAAGGATTTCCAGGATAATGTATTTGCATGTGAATCTTCTCTTCCCTTATTAATTCTTTCACGAGTTGCATCATTAACCAATGGTATGTTTGTCAATCTCTAATAAAATTTTCAACTTATACTTTTCCTTATGTGGTGTCATTACTTACCATAAGATTAGCATATGATCTTTTTCATTTATTTCCTTTGTTTTTATTGAAACATGAAAGTAAACAAAGCAAAAACTCAAACTAAACTTTATTATATATCTCGCACACGATTACAAGGATAGACCACTAAGCAAACTCTTGAAAAGAAAGGATCGAACTAAACTTTTATTCATCTAAAGCAAAAGGTAACTAAGGATCGAACTAAAATAAGTAAAGACAAAAGATAGTGGGGGTGATACGATACCGGGGCACCTCCCCCAAGCTTGGCAAAAGCCAAGGGGAGTGCCCATACCCGATACTCAATTTTCTTTTGGTGATGAAGAAGAAGGTGGCGGTGATGAAGTGGAGACGATCTTGTCCTTCATGATCAAGAGATTCTCCAATCTACAGATGACACTCCGGAGGGCGATGATGTGCTCTTGAACAAGAATATTTTCACGGGTGAGATATTTATTTTGGACACGAACCGTTTCGATGATCTGAAAGGCTTCGATCTCGGTGGGGGTGAGGTGATCATAGTAAGGTTTAAGAATATCTTCTTCTTCTTCCTCAGCAGGCTAGGCCTGCTTAACCACTGACGCTTGATCTCCGGTAGCCTCCTTGCTTTGTTCCCATTTGACAGATTCTATGGGCTCTTCTCTCTTTAGCTTGATCTTCATCAACCAACCATCCCCTTCCACGTTGTTGGAGGAAGGAGAAGACATGATGCCTGGCTCAACAGATCTGACCAAAAACTGCAAGAAAAGAAAACAGAAGATTTCTCTGCGATACGGTGGTCAATAGGTTCGGGGGTATATAAAGATTTTTGATCTTGGTAAACAAGCAAACGGAAGAAAAATGGAGTTCGGAAGGTACCCGAGGTGGGCACAACACATCTAGGCGCGCCTGGCAAGCCAGGTGCGCCCTGGTGTCTTATGCCCACCTGGGTGACCTTCTTGGTTGTTTCTTATTTTTCCTAATTTTTGTTATTTTCCAAAACAGACAGAAAATATTTTTGCAGATTTTTCGGAGTCCATTTACTTACCGTATCACGTACCTCCTCTTTTTCATGATTCTGGAGTGTTCCAGAAGGTCTCTTTTATGTGTTCTTCTGGTGTCATAGTTTGGATAATATTGCTTTCAACATTAATGGGCATACCTGAGATATAATGTTTTATTCATTGCCCATTAATAACCTTCGGGTTAGTACCTTCGACATTATTTATTTTGATAGCTCCAGATCGATAAACCTCCTCGATAACATAGGGTCCTTCCCATTTGGAGAGGAGTTTTCCTGCAAAGAATCTGAAACGAGAGCTGTCAAAAGAACATATTCTCCAACTTTGAACTCACACTTTTGGATTCTTTTATCATGCCATCTTTTAACTTTTTCTTTAAATAATTTGGCATTTTCATAAGCTTGGGTTCTCCATTCATCTAATGAGCTAATATCAAATAACCTATTTTCACCGGCAAGTTTGAAATCATAGTTGAGTTCTTTGATTGCCCAATATGCTCTATGTTCTAACTCAAGAGGCAAATGAAAAGCTTTTCCATAAACCATTTTATAAGGAGACATACCCATAGGATTTTTATATGCTGTTCTATAAGCGCAAAGTGCATCATCTAATTTCTTAGACCAATTCTTCTGGGACCTATTGCCAGTCTTTTGCAAAATTAATTTTATTTCTCTATTTCTAAGTTCAAATTGACCACCAAAGACTGGAAAGTTCTGCGCTGGAACGTTAGAGGCTTAAATTCTGAAATTCGACAAAGAGCTGTTAGGGCCAAAATTGAAGAAAGCCAGTGTTGTGTTATCTGTCTGCAAGAAACCAAGTGTGATTATTTTGATCAAAGATCCATTAGAAATTTTTGCCCTAAACGTTTTGATAATTTTGCCTACTCCCCTTCCGTGGGAGCCTCTGGTGGGATTTTGGTTTTATGGAGTTCCTCCGCACTTGTGGGCTCTCTCGTAGAGGCTCAAAGTTTTGGCATTATAATAAATTTCTCCTCAGCCCATAATAACTAGAAGTGGACTTTGGTTAATGTTTATGGGCCTTGTAAAGGGCAACTAAGAGACAACTTTGTTCATTGGTTATATCACATCAATATACCCCAAGATGAGCTGCGGTTATTCCTTGGAGATTTTAATTTTATAAGATCTGTCGAAAACAGAAATAGCCTGGAGGTGATGTCAATGACATGTTCATTTTCAATGAAATAATTGGTCACTTGGGATTACTTGAATTACCTCTGAAAGGGAGACAGTGCACCTGGTCAAACATGCAGGAAAATCCATTTCCTGAGCAGCTCGACTGGTTTTTCACCACAACAAATTGGATCACTGAATTCCCTAACACCATGGTTTATCCACTGGCAAAAACTAGCTCTGATCATGTACCATGTGTAGTCTCTATTTCAACATCTATCCCCAAGGCCAAGGTGTTTCATTTTGAGAACTATTGGGTTGATATGCCCATTTTTTGATTGTGTTCAATAGTCATGGTCTGCTCCTACTGACAAGACAAATTCAGCTACTGTCTTGACGGAGAAGTTTAAACGGTTAAGACATGACCTAAAGAGATGGCACACTGGACTCTCTAGGTTGAAAGTGTCAATGCAAGCTTCTAATGCTGTTATTTTGGCCTTTGCTAATTTGGAAGATCAGAGACCTCTCACAAGGCCCGAGTTTAACTTCAGAAAACTAGTTTAACTACACCTTGAAGACCTTCCCCACTTGCAGTACATTTACTGGAAGCAAAGATCCACAATGAGATGGATTAAAATGGGAGAAGAGAATTCAAAATTCTTTCAAGTTATGGCAACAGAAAGGTTTAGAAGTAATACAATCTCAAGCCTAATTACTGAGGATGTCTTGACAATATCTTCTCACACTGAAATGGCTGGGTTACTGTGGGGTTCTTACAGAGACAGAATGTGGATTGCACAAGGCATTGACATGCAGTCTGATTTGGGAAATCTCATTCAACCAGTGCCAGGTGGAGGATTTATCTGGGCCTTTCACTGATGAGGAAATTAATGAGGTTCTGACAGGACTTCCTCTAGACAGAGCCCCAAGACCTGATGGTTTTACTGGGATGTTTGTCAAGAGGTGCTGGCACATTATTAAAGAGGATTTTTATAAGCTTTTCTCTGATTTCATTCATGGGAAGATTTCTCTGTAGAGCATTAATGGCTCTTTAGTCACCCTAATCGCAAAGGTGCTATCACCAGAGGGGCCAAATGATTTCAGACCTATATCTCTCACAAACACTTGTCTCAAATTCCTCACGAAGCTTTTAGCAAACAGGCTACAAAAAGTTATCCTAACATGCATCCATAAAAACCAGTATGGTTTCCTCAAGTCTAGATCAATCCAAGACTACATTGCCTGGAGCTTGGAGTATATTCACCAGTGTCATCAATCAAAAAGGCGAATTTTGATCCTCAAACTAGACTTTGCAAAAGCTTTTGACACTGTGGAGCATGATCTAATTTTGTTAATGTTAAAGCACAAGGGTTTTGATGATAAATGTATTTCTTGGGTTAAAGAACTTTTATCATCTGGATCCTCTTCTATACTGCTAAATGGAGTGCTAGGCAAACAATTTAACTGCAAGAGGTGTCAGCCAGGGAGATCCATTATCACCTCTGCTCTTTGTCATTGCTACTGATTTACTTCAAATAGTGGTCAATAAAATGCTCTAGAATGGACTGTTAGCTTTACCCATCCCATCCAATGATCCATACTTTCCAATTGTTCAATATGCTGATGACACATTGCTCATTGTGCAAGCTGATGAGACACAACTGCTGGCCCTCAAGGAAATGTTGGTATCATTCTCCAAGTCTACTGGCTTGAAAGTGAACTTTCACAAATCAAGTATTCTGCCCATAAATGTATCCCCTGAATAAACTACCAGACTTGCTGCAATTTTTGGGTGTCAAGTTGGTACTTTACCCTTTACTTATCTTGAGCTACCAATGGGCACTACCAAGCCAAGAATTGTGGACTTGGTTCCTGTTGTTGATAGGGTGGAAATGAGATTGTTTGCTAGTTCCTCCCTCCTGTCATAAGGAGCAAGGTTACAGTTGCTGCAATCAGTTCTCTCATCAATGCCAATCTACTTTCTGTGTAGTCTCAGTCTACGTGCTGCAATTATAAAACAGTTGGAAAGAATCATGAGGCAGTGCTTGCGGAGGGGAGATTCTGATACCCCAAAACAGGCTCTAGCATCCTGGCCTATGGTATGCAAACCTGAGGATAAGGGTGGCATGTGTATTACTAACCTATCTACCCAGAACAGAGCCTTGCTCACTAAGCACCTCCACAAGTTTTACAACAAGGAAGATATCCCATGGGTGTCATTGATATGGGACACCTATTATAATGGTGTTGTTCCACATGCAATAGTTCAATGTGGATCCTCATGGTGGAGAGATATCATGAAGATTAATGATGTTTATAGAGCCAATTCGACTGTCACAATTAATTCTGGTGACACTGCACTTTTCTGGCATGATTCATGGTTCCTCAATGGCTGCTCCATCCCAGTTAAAGAGAGATTTCCATGACTTTTCTCCTTTACCATGGATGATAAGATCTCAGTCAGAGATTTCATTGAGGATTTGGACATACAAGCTCAATTTCAACTCCCATTATCCCCTAAGGCAATGGAGGAACTTCAAACCTTGCAGTTTGACATTCAAGGATTGGAGAGGGATCCCACTGCATCTGACTCCTGGTCATGGATCCCTGGAAAAGGTAGTTATTCTGCCAAAATCTACTATGTTCTCATGCACTCCTCTTTACCTGATGATGACCCTTGCAAGTGGATCTTGAGGAGAAAATGCATCATGAAAATCAAAGTTTTTGCATGGCTAATGCTCAATGATCGCCTAAACACAAGAGATATGCTTCTTAGAAGACATTGGAGATCTGATGATGATGATAACCTATGTCCAATGTGTGTTGCACAGCTGCATGAGGACAGAGATCACCTATTCTTTAAGTGCAACTTCAGTACTAGAGTCCGGAATTACTTGCAAATACAGTGGCATGCTTGTTTGTCCATCAGAGAATGCATATTGGTGGCTAAAAGAGGCTTTCGACAACCCTTCTTCTTTGAGGTAGTGTTTCTGGCTGCATGGAGTATATGGACTACAAGGAATGACAAAAAAATTAGACACATCAGGTCTACATTTGGAGCATGGAAGGCCAAGTTCATTCATGATATAACTTTACACTCCCACAGAATGAAGGCTGCTGTGAAACCACTATTGCTGCAATGGATTAAAGCACTGCCTTACATATCCTGATGCATCCACTCTGGAGTGGAGTTAATTGCTCATTGTAATGATGTTGCCATTTTGCTTGTTGTAACCATTTGGCTGTAATTAACTGCATGTAAATAGGTAAGCTATAGTTTTTAGTTAGCCTAGTTTTATTAGCTTCTGTACATATTTATTTTGTAGAGACTGTGTTGGACTTTGTGGTGGAGATTTTGAATAAAGGGCTGTGGGGCTTTTGCCTCACAGTATTAAGTCAAAAAAACTTGACCACTAGACTGAGGATGATAGGGTGATGCAATTCTATGGTTAACATCATTCTTGGCAAGCATTTTACCAAAAGCACCATGAATAAAGTGTGAACCACCATCAGTCATTAAATATCTAGGGACTCCAAACCTTGGGAAAATAACTTCCTTAAGTATTCTAATAGAGGCGTAGTGATCAGCACTACTAGTTGGAATAGCTTCTACCTACTTAGTAACATAATCAACAGCAACCAAAATATGTGTATACCCATTAGAGGAAGGAAAAGGTCCCATGTAATCAAATCCCCAAACATCAAACGGCTCAACAACAAGTGAATAATTCATAGGCATTTCTTGACGCTTACGGATATTACCTATTCTTTGACATTCATCACAAGATAAGACGAACTTACGAGCATCCTTGAAAAGAGTAGGCCAATAAAACCCAGATTGCAATACCTTGTGAGCAGTTCTATCTCCCGCATGATGTCCTCCGTAAGCTTGGGAGTCACATTTCCGTAGGACTTGCCCCTGTTGATGCTCAGGTACACAACGTCTAATAATACCATCTACTCCTTCTTTGTAAAAATGTGGGTCATCCCAAAAGTAATGTCTTAAATCATAGAATAATTTTTTCTTTTGTTGGTATGTAAAGCTAGGTGGTAAATTGATGTCTGCTTGGACTACGTTGGTATTTCCCCAAAGAGGAAGGGATGATGCAGCACATCAACGGTTGGTATTTCCCTCGGTGATGAGACCAAGGTTATCAAACCAGTAGGAGAACCACGCAACACTACGTGAACAACACCTGCACACAAATAACAAATACTCGCAACCCGACGTGTTAAAGGGGTTGTCAATCCCTTTCGGGTAACGGCGCCAGAAATTGGCAAGTGGACGGGATAAAAATATGATAGATTGGATAAATAGATCTTGCGGGAACGCGAGATAAAATAAATAAGAATAAATTGCAGCAAGGTATTTTTGGGTTTTTGGAAATATAGATCTAAACATAAAAGCAAATAAAAATAGATCGCAATGGAAAATATTATAAAGAAGAGACCTGGGGGCCGTAGATTTCACTAGTGGCTTCTCTCGAGAAAATTAGCAAACGGTGGGTAAACGAATTACTGTTGGGCAATTGATAAAAATTCAAATAATCATGATGATATCCAGGCAATGATAATTATATAGGCATCACATCCAAGATTAGTAGTCCGACTTCTTCCTGCATCTACTACTATTACTCCACACATTGACCGCTATCAAGCATGCATCTAGTGTATTAAGTTCATGAAAAATGGAGTAATGCAATAAGAACGATGACATGATGTAGACAAGATCTATTTATGTAGAAATAGACCCCATCTTGTTATCCTTAATAGCAACGATACATACGTGTCGGTTCCTCTTCTGTCACTGAGATCAAGCACAGTAAGATCGAACCCATCACAAAGTACCTCTTCCCATTGCAAGATAAATAGATCAAGTTGGCCAAACGAAACCCAAATATCAGGGAAGAAATACGAGGCTATAAGCAATCATGCATATAGGAGATCAAAGAAGACTCAAATAACTTTCATGGATAAAAAGATAGATCTGATCATAAACTCAAAGTTCATTGGATCCCAACAAACACACCGCAGAAAGAGTTACATCATATGGATCTCCAAGAGACCACTGTATTGAGACTGAAAAGAGAGAGAGGGAGCCATCTAGCTACTAACTACGAACCCGTAGGTCTACAAAGGACTACTCACGCATCATCGAAGAGGCACCAATGGACATGATGAACCCCTCTGTGATGGTGTCTAGATTGGATATGGTGGTTCTGGAACTTGCGACGGCTGGAAATGATTTTCGTCGACTCCCCTAGGGTTTCTTGTATATTGGGGTATTTATAGAGCAAAGAGGCGGTTCGGGAGGCCACCGAGGTGGGCAGAACCCACCAGGGCGTGCCCTGGTGTCTTGTGCTCACCTCGGGATCCCTCTTCGGTACTTCTTTGGCCCACTAGATGTCTTCTGGTCCAAAAAAATCCACAAAAAGTTTCGCTGCGTTTGGACTCCGTTTGGTATTGATTTTGTCGTTATTCTGGGAAACGGGGGTCCCCAGACTTGCCTGCTTGCGGCCCACGGCGTGGCTCCACTCACGGCCCAGTACGGCCCGTCTTCACCAACAAACACCCAAGACCCTCGCGAGGGGCCATGCCTCGCGAGGCGGACGACACGAGACCACCTCGGGAGTGGCCTCACTAGGCTGGCTCGCGAGGGGCGGAGAGATCAAGGCAAGGAGAACCTCGCGAGGTTCCAATGACGCAAGCCATGACGACCAAGACCAGGCGGGCGCCAGGTGGGCACCAGCGCACACAGTGTCCTCGCTTCCTCTTTGGTGCTAAGGAGGCGAGCGCAGGCGATGAGTACCGAGGCATCAAGCAAAGGTTTCCATATCGGTGCAACAAGACCAAGACCAGCCGGACGGCTGGACGGAGGTCACCGTGGAGCCCAAGACGGCGTCACCAACAGAGCTTTTGGTAGGCGAAGACCACCTTTAGTTAGGATAGCTTGTACTAGTTGTCTCCCTTCCAATTTGGCCGTTGTTGGCTCCCTTCCCCTTCAATATTTGGGAAGAGGACCAGGGCCTCTACAAATAGGACTAGCCACCACCTTAGGGGGGACGGATTCAGATCATCCTCACACCCACCAAGCACAAGAACACCTCGCCTCAGGAGGCTGTTCTTCCCCTTGTACTGTTCATCCTTAGCCCGAGAGGCAATCCACCACACCACACTGGAGTAGGGTATTACACCACAACGGTGGCCCGAACCAGTATAAATCTTGTGTCCCTTGTGTTGCGAGTTCGTCGAGCTAGGCTTTGAGATCGCGGCGAGGCTGAGGCCGTGGTTTGGTAGGGGGGAATCTTCGTGCGCACCCCAGTGTTCGAACCTCAAGGGTTTTGCCGGAACCTGAAATCCGACATTTGGCGTGCCAGGTAGGGGTGCGCCGGAGCTTTCCTTCCATCGATGTGCACTTTGCCACCACCGCGTTTTGCCCCGATGGCAGGCGCCACGCTTCCCGCTCCGACGACTGATGCCAGCGGCGGGGCTAGGGGGCTCCGAGCCTTGCCCCCCGCCTTGCGGCAAGTACGATGGCCGCCCAAGTTCAAGCCGGAGATGCCACCGCGCTACGACGACGCGGAGGACCCGGTGGCTTTCTTGCTGGCGTACGAGGAGGCCGTCCTTCAGGCCGGGGGCGACGACAAGGTCATGGCCAACTGGCTTCCCATGGCCCTCACTGGCGTGCCGGGCGCCTGGCTGCTCAACCTCCCTGGATCCACGGTGGCGTCTTGGGAGGAGCTGCACGGCCTCTTCGCCGCGCGCTTTGCGGCATCGGCGCCCCATGCGGTCGCGGCCCTCCTCGGCGGCTCGCAGGCGCCACCCTCGGACCGCCACGCCAAGCCATTCTTTTGCCAGATCAGCACCGCTTCCGTGCGGAAGGGAGCTCCCCCGGGTTGGGTGGCGCCCAAGGCCGACCTGACCTTCAATTCGGAAGATCACCCCATCACCACCGTCGGCTCAGGCATGCTCCCGATGCTTTGCACGCCCGCCATCTGCCACGTAGCCATCACCAAGACCCTCATCGATGGCGGCGCCGGCCTCAACGTGCTCTCGGTGGAGGCCTTCAGCCTCCTTCACGTGCCACTCGAGCGGCTCCGCCCCAGCAAGCCCTTCTCCGGCGTCCGAGGCGGCTCCACCAGCCCCTGGGGCAGATCCGTCTTCCCGTGACATTCGGCACCCGCGACAACTACCGCACCGAGCTGATCGACTTCGACGTTGCCCACATCGGCCTCCCATACAACGCTATCCTTGGGTACCCGGCTCTAGCTCAGTTCATGGCGGCGACCCATCCGGCCTACAACCTCATGAAGATGCCTGGGAGCAAGGACGTCCTCACCATAGTGGGGGACACCAAGGAGGCTCTGGCGGCACTCAAGCTTGCCCTCAAGACCGCCGCGGTAGCACAGCCGGCCGATGCGGGTACCTCCGGAGCTAAGGCGGCCGCACCGACCAAGAAGAAGCAGTTGTTCACTCAAGATCGGGCAGAAACCAAGCAGGTGCTGGTCGAGGAAGACGGGTCCTCAGGGGCCACCTTCACCATAGGCGCCAACCTCGACCCCGACCAAGAGGAAGCACTGGTGAAGTTCTTACGTGCAAACAAGGAAGTATTCGCCTGGGAGCCCGGTCAGCTGGTAGGGGTCCCGAGAGGAGTGATTGAGCATCACTTGAAGGTGTGCTCCAACGTACGCCCTGTGAAGCACAGGGCGCGGCGGCAGTCCACGGAGAAGCAGACCTTCATCATCCAAGAAACCCGCAAGCTGGAGGCAGCAGGCGTCATTCGCGAGGTCCAGTACCCTGAATGGTTGGCAAACCCCGTCGTCGTGCCCAAGAAAGGTGGGAAGGAGCGCATGTGTGTCGACTTCACCAACCTCAACAGGGCCTGCCCTTAAGATCCGTTCCCGCTTCCACGCATCGACCAGATTGTCGACTCCACCACCGAGTGTGACTTCTTGTGCTTCCTAGATGCGTTCTCAGGCTACCACCAGATCAAGATGGCAGTTGAAGACATCGAGAAGATGGCCTTCCTGACCCTGTGCGGGGTATACTGCTACACTTGCATGCCGTTCGGGCTGCGCAACGCGGGCGCGACCTTTCAGCGGGTGATGCACATCGCCCTGGGCCGACAGCTCGGGAGGAATGCTGAAGCCTACGTCGACGACATTGTGGTGAAGTCTCAGGAGGCGAGAACCTTGATTCAAGACCTAGAGGAGACCTTCGAAAGCCTGCGCCAGGTAGACTTGCGACATAACCCGAAGAAATGCGTGTTTGGCGTCCCTTCCGGCAAGCTGCTGGGTTTCCTCATGTCCCACAGAGGGATCAAGGCGAACACGGAGAAGGTCAAGGCAATCGAAGACATGAGTCCCCCAGAAACCCTCAAGGAAATGCAGAAGCTTGCCGGTCGCGTGACCGCGTTGGGGCGTTTTATCTCTAAGTTCGGAGAGCGCGCCCTGCCGTTCTTCAAGCTGATGAAGAAAAAGGGCCCATTCGAGTGGACTCCGGAGGCCGACCAAGCGTTTCAAGACCTCAAGAGATACCTGACCAGCCCTCCGGTGATGGTGGCGCCCCGACCTCTCGAGCCTCTGGTGTTGTACCTTGCCGCCACCCCTCACTCCGCCAGCGCAGCTCTGGTGGCGGTCCGGGAGGAGCGCCGAGCCAAGGATGTGTCGCGCCAAGCCACTCCCTCAGCCGGAGCGGTGCAAGACCCAGAGGGCTCTGCCCGAGCTGCGGCGACGCCAGCAAAGGACCAGGCTCAACAAGATGGCGCACTTGGGCCTATGGAAGCCCCAACGGGCGACCAGGCTTTGGGGGCTTCGTCGCCTCAGGAGGCGCCCCAGCCTCCGGAGGCCGCGAGCCTATTTAACACACCCGCCCTCGTCGAGCACCCTGTGTATTTCGTCAACACAGTGCTGCGGGACGCGAGGGTACGCTACCCCATGCCTCAAAAGCTCCTGCTCGCGCTCCTGGTAGCCTCGCGCAAGCTGCGACACTACTTTCAAGGTCACCCCATCAAGGTCGTCTCGGCCTACCCGTTGGAGAGGGTGCTCAGGAGCCCCAACTCCGCCGGGAGAGTCACCGAATGGAACATCGAGCTACAAGCATTCCAGTTGGAATTCAACACGACCAGGGTCATCAAGGGGGCTACGCTCGCTGACTTCGTGGCAGAATGGACAGACGCCCCGCAGCTCAAAGAAGGTGAGGATAGATCCCTCTCGCCAGGGAGTGAAGCGCCAGACGGCTGGGTTATGTACTTCGATGGAGCCTTTGCGCGCCAGGGCACGGGGGCTGGAGCAGTGCTCATCTCACCTACTCAGGACAAGCTTTACTACGTCGTGCAGCTCTGCTTCCAGCAGGGCGAGAAGGTCTCCAACAAGATAGCAGAGTACGAAGGCCTCATAGCTGGCCTCAAGGCTGCGGCGGCCCTGGGAGTGAAGCGCCTCACCATCAAGGGTGACTCGCAGCTCCTCGTCAACTTCTCCAACAAGGTGTACGAGCCCAAGGACGAGCACATGGAGGCATACCTCGCAGAGGTGCGCAAGATGGAGAAGCAGTTCTTGGGCCTAGAATTGCAGCATGTGCCCCATGGCACCAACAAGGAAGCCGACGACATCGCCAGGAGAGCATCCAAGCGGCTACCCCAAGAGCCTAGCGTCTTCGAGGAGCGGCTCTTCAAGCCATCGGCAACGCCACCCCTTTCAAGAACAGCACTGTCTCGAGAGGAGCTCCCCCAACCACCAGCCTCAGGAGCCCCGGCCTGTGGCCCGACCTCAGGAGCGCGCTTGCTCTTGGTGCTCGAGCCTCATGACGGGTGCTGGACCAAGGAATTCAAGGAGTACCTGACGCAAGGGACGCTGCCAGAGAAGGAGGAGGACGCGGAGCGTGTGGCCCGACAAGCCACGACATACTGCATCCAGGACGGTGAGTTGGACAGGAAGCGGCCGAATGACGTTTCCCTGCGTTGCATCTCCAGGGAGCAGGGGAAAGAGCTGCTGGCCGACATACACGACGGGGACTGCGGGCACCACTCGTCGTCACGGACCCTCGTCGGCAAGGTATTTCATAGAGGATTCTACTGGCCTATGGCCCTCAGTGACGCGGCTGAGCTGGTGAAGTCCTGCGAGGCCTGCCAGTTCCACGCCAAGCAGATCCATCAGCCGGCTCAGGGCCTCCAGACCATCCCACTCTCATGGCCATTCGCGGTCTGGGGGCTAGACATCTTGGGCCCGATCCCTCGAGCGCCTAGGGGCTACCGCTACCTCTACGTCGCCATCGACAAGTTCACCAAGTGGGCGGAGGTAGAAGCCGTCCGCACCATCCCGGCCGGTTCCGCGGTCAAGTTCATCAAAGGTCTCGTGAGCCGGTTTGGGGTCCCCAACCGCATCATCACTGACAACGGCTCGCAATTCACCAGTAACCTCTTCAAAACATATTGTGCTAATCTTGGAACGCAGATCTGCTACGCTTCGGTGGCGCACCCCCAGAGCAATGGCCAGGCCGAACGCGCCAACGCAGAGGTCCTGAGAGGCCTCAAGGCCAGGACCTTCAAGAAGAAGATCGAGGCCTGCGGCAGGGGCTGGCACGACGAGCTCCAGTCTGTGTTGTGGTCCATCTGCACCACCGCCACCAAGCCAACGTGCAAGACCCCATTCTTCCTCGTCTACGGAGCTGAAGCGGTTCTCCCTCACGAGGTCAAGCATCGCTCCGCACGGGTCCTGGCGTTTGATGGACGCAGCAGGACGCCATGCGAGGGATGGACCTCGTGCTGGGGGAGGAACGCCGCCGTGAAGCCACGCTGCGGGCGGCAAGATATCAGCAGGCGTTGCGACGGTACCACTGTCGCAGCGTCCGCTCCAGGACGCTCGAGGTGGGTGACCTCGTCCTACGGCGGGTGCTCTCCAGGGAAGGGCTGCATAAGCTCTCACCCATGTGGGAGGGCCCGTCTAGGGTCGCCCACGTCTCCGCTCGTGACACTCTCACGTAATAATGAGTGGGGCTGTACACGCCCCGGAGTCTCAGGAGTGCCGCCCTCGAGCCTCCGGGGCTCCCTCCCACGTCCTAGTGGCAGCACTTAGCTCCGCGCTGGTGAGAAGACAAGAAGACTAGACTAGGTGCCGGACGCGGCTTTTCATTTGCTTTCCGTAGTTGGCTTGCCCCTCTTTAATCGAAATTTGCTTTCTGGTGTCGCTTGCTGGTCTTGTTTCGTCGACTTCTGCCTCTGTTTCTGCCTTTGGTTCTTTGTTTGACCTGTACCCTCTCTCGCGTCCCTCGTGAGGGGGCTGGGCAGGTGCCCTCGTGAGCATGTTGTCTGTTTTTCACGAGGCACCCTCGTTCAAGCCTCAAGCTGACGCGCCTCTCTCAATCCGTGCCCCTCAGGTACCGCGATACGAGGTGATGTGTCGTGGCCAGAGGCGCCTGCGACCAAGGCTCGGATCTCCTAACAAATTTTCGCAGTTCCTCCTCACCAGGTACTGAGAAACGCGCGCCTCGCGAGGCGGAAACTACTTCAAGCATGTCAAGCTAAGTTTTCCTACGTTCCTATATAAAACATTGATATTACGATGCAGCACGGGAATGATAAACACAGCATAACAACTTAGAAATCATAGTTTGTTGCACGCCCCCACGGGGCCCCATACTTGTCTCTCTCAATGTAGGAAGGAAAAGAAGAACGAAACAAAAGCGGCGCGTGCCCTGCAGCAGCTCGCGAGGACGGGCCCATGGCGCTCTCCCGAGCTCAGTCGGACCCTTCCTCACGCTTCTCTGGGGTGCGGCGGCAAGACGACCCGCTGCCACCTTCGAAGCGAGCGCGGCGGCGTGGCGGCTGGTCGTAGCCACCGTTGCTGGAGCTGTCGCCAGAGGGAGAACCATCGTAGCTGGGCGTGAGATCGTCCTCACCCTCATCCCGACTGTCGCCAAGACCAAGTACCTCGTCACCGTCGTTGTCCTCGGGGCAGCACCCGGCACGGCAGCCGTCTTCTCCGAACACCCTCGTGTAGAGGGTCGCGTTGCCATCGTACTTGAAGTGCAGAGTGCACCGCCTGCCCAGGGCGCGCGCGCGGGCAAACATCTGCCAGCCGCGAGCCAGAGCCACATTGCCAGCGACGGAGGTCTCGACCGCGACCCACGAAGCTTTGCTGCAACAGCCGTCGGCCTGCAGCTAGAGCCCGCCTGGACCCGTGGCCGGCAGTTCGCCGGGCGAAGAAGCACGGGAGCTGAAGCCAGGAGCCGGCAGGGTTCTCTGACCACACCACGAACTCCGGCAGCACCTCCGCTGAGTGGAAGCACAGCCGGGGAGGCCGCGCGACCATGGCGCGCCTCCCTTCGTCGACGGGACTGCTTCGACATGGGCAGCTCCCACCAGGCAAAGGAGCACCGCCGCGGCCGCGGGGAGCCGCGGCGGGGGTCGCGGAGTGCTTGCGAGGACGACTGCATCCACGCTTGGGCGGCGGGGAGCCGGGCCCCTCCCGGCGAGCCTTCCCGTTCTCCGCGGCCGAAAACCTCTTCGCAGGCGCCATGGGAGTCGCTACTGGCAATGGAGCAAGGGAGGAGAAGCGAGCAGAATGGGAAGAGATGGGCAACGGGGGCTCTGCCCCCCTCCCCATTTATAGCAGGAGAAGGCCAACCGGCGATTCCCACGATCATAGGTAAGGATGATATTTCTCTGCGTGCACCAGGGACTCGTCAAGTCAGGCAGTTGCCGAGGCAGCGTGGGGAAGCAGAGACGCCCACGTCGAATCAATCGCCACGCGTCGACCAAGGCCGCAGGCTGTTGGGGCCCGCGGCGCTTCGCACTTGCCCTTCGGCTTCACCGCGAAGCCAAGTCCGAGCGCGCCTTGGGCCAGGGGGCTACTATCGGCGTTCTGGGAACGGGGGTCCCCAGACTTGCCTGCCTGCGGCCCACGGCGTGGCTCCACTTGTGGCCCAGTATGGCCCGTCTTCACCAACAAACACCCAAGACCCTCGCGAGGGGCCAAGCCTCGCGAGGCGGACAACACGAGACCTCCTCGGGAGTGGCCTCACCAGGCTGGCTCGCGAGGGGCGGAGAGATCTAGGCAAGGCGAACCTCGCGAGGTTCCAATGACGCAAGCCATGACAACCAAGACCAGGTGGGCACCAGGCGGGCACCAGCGCACATAGTGTCCTCGCTTCCTCTTTGGTGCTAAGGAGGCAAGCGCAGGCGATGAGTACTGAGGCATCAGTCAAAGGTTTCCATATCAGTGCAACGAGACCAAGACCAGCCGGACAGCAGGACGGAGGTCACCGTGGAGCCCAAGACGGCGTCACCACCAGAGCTTTTGGCAGGCGAAGACCCCATTTAGTCAGGATAGCTTGTACTATTTGTCTCCCTTCGAATTTGGCCGTTGTTGGCTCCCTTCCCGCACAATATTTGGGAAGAGGACCAGGGCCTCTACAAATAGGACTAGCCACCACCTTAGGGGGGACGGATTCAGATCATCCTCACACCCACCAAGCACGAGAACACCTCGCCTCAGGAGGCTGTTCTTCCCCTTGTACTGTTCATCCTTAGGCCGAGAGGCAATCCACCACACCACACTGGAGTAGGGTATTACACCACAACGGTGGCCTGAACCAATATAAATCTTGTGTCCCTTGTGTTGCGAGTTCGTCGAGCTAAGCTTTGAGATCGCGGCGAGGCTGAGGCCGTGGTTTGGTAGGGGGAAATCTTCGTGCGCACCCCAGTGTTCAAACCTCAAGGGTTTTGCCAGAACCCGAAATCCGACAGATTTCCTGCGATGTAAAAAACATGCAGAAAACAGCAACTGGCACTTGGTACTATGTCAATAGGTTAGTACCAAAAAATGATATAAAATGACTATAAAATTATTGTAAAACATCCAAGAATGATAATATAACAACATGGAACAATCAAAAATTATAGATACGTTGGAGACGTATCTGCATCCCCAAACTTAATTCATGCTCATCCTCGAGTAGGTAAATGATAAAAATAAAATTTTTGATGTGGAATGCTTCCTAACATGCTCATCTCATATTCTTTTCTTTATAGCATGGACATTTGGAATTTTATATGGTTCAAAGCAATAGTCTAGTTTTGACATGAGGACTTTAATACTCAAGCATATCAACAAGCAACCATGTCTTTCAAAATATCAACACTAAAATAAGTTATCCCTAGCCCATTATGCTCAATCATTGATCCATTTATGAAACACACTCGCATATTAGCTACACCCAATGGTCAAGTACGATCATAGTGCCCTTTAGTTGGTGCTTTATAAGGGAAGATGGAGACACAAATAAAAATAAATATTGCATAAAGTAAAAGAAAGGCCCTTCACGGAGGGAAGTAGAGATTTGTAGAGGTGCCAGAGCTCAAAGCAAAAAAGATAGAGATAAAAACATTTTGGGAGGCATGCCTTTCCTGTCAACAAAAACGATCGAGTAGTTCCCAATACTTTCCATGCTAGATATATCATAGGCGGTCCCCAAACACAAATTAAAGTTTATTCCTTTTTCAACCATACTTTCACTTTCCATGGCTAGCCGTATCCACGGGTGCCTTCCATACCAACACATTCCAAGGAATTTATTATTTGACAACATAAAGTAAATTAAATTTTCATTTTGGGACTAGGCATCCCTAATACCTTTGCCTTACTCTCATGCAATGACAAGTGAATAAACACGCATCGTGAGAATATCATATCTAGCTTGGAAACATATTAGCCACCCCCTACCGTTTCATGAGCGGTACGAGCACACAAAAGAGAAATTTCTTTTGAAAATTAGAGATGGCACATACAAATTTGCTTAGGACGGCAAAAGAATACCGCATATAGGTAGGTATGGTGGACTCGTGTGGCAAAACTAGTTTAAAGGATTTTGGATGCACAAGTAGTGATCATACTTAGTGCAATATGAAGGCTAGCAAAAGATTGAGAAGCGACCAACCAAGAAACGAAAAATCTCATAATCGAGCATTGAGCATAATTAACACCGAATAATGCGCCACAAGTAGGATGTAATTTCATTGCATAACTATTGACTTTCGTGCTTGCATAGGGAATCACAAACCTTAACACCAATATTCTTACTAAAGCATAATTACTCATCGACATGACTCACATATTACATCATCATATCTCAAAACTACTACAAGGAATCAAGTTTATTTTGTCCAATGATCTTCATGAAAGTTTTTATTATATCCTTTTTGGATATCTATCACTTTGGGACTAATTTTGATGTGTTGCTTTTGATAAGCTCAAACATATATAAGTGAAGATCATGAGCATAATATTTCTTTCTCTCAAATTAATTAAAGTGAAGCAAGAGAGAATTTCTCAAAAAAATTACTAACTCTCAAATAAATCTAAGCGAAGCAAGAGATCATTTCTTCAAAAATACTAAAGCGCACCGTGCTCAGAAAGATATAAGTGAAGCACTAGAGCAATTCCATAGCTCATAAAGATTTAAGTGAAGCATAGAGAGAAATTCTAACAAATCATGGCATAATTTTGGTTCTCTCAAATAGGTGTGTCCAGCAAGGATTCAAGACTAAAAAATAAAAAATAAAACAAGCAAAGACTCATATCATACAAGACGCTCCAAGCAAAACTCATAGTATGTGACGAATAAAAATATAGCTTAAAGTAAAATACCGACGGTCGTTAGAAGAAAGAGGGGATGCCACTCGGGCATCCCCAAGCTTAGTTGCTTGCTTCTCTTGGATAATAACTTGGGATGCCATGCGTATTCCCAAGCTTAGGCTCTTCTTACTCCTTATTCCTTCATCCATCATAACATCACCCAAAACATGAAAACTTCAATCACACAAAACTCAGCAAAACCTTCGTAAGATCCGTTAGTATAAGAAAGCAAATCACTACTATAAGTACTATTGCAAACCCATTCATATTTTATTCTTGCATTATATCTACTGTATTTCAACTTTTCTATGGCAAAAATTCTTCAAAGAAAACCATAGAATCATCAAAACAAGCACACAACACAAAGAAAACAGTTAGCAATCTGGATATTTCGAATACTTCTGAAACTCCAAAAATTCTGAAACATTAGGACAACCTAAGAAATTTGTATATCAATCTAGTGTAAAAAATTCAGAGTTTTTCGTCGCTTCTGTGATTTTAAAAAATTGTAACTCTGGACGCACAAGTTTCTGTTTTTCAGCAAAATCAAAACAACTATCACCCAAGAAGATTCTAAAGGCTTTGCTTGGCACAAACACTAACTAAAACACAAAAAAACAAAATCATAACAGTATCATAATTGTACAAACACTCAAGAACAGGAAGCAAAAGGCAAAAATAAATTTTATTCATTGGGTAGCCTCCCAACAAGCGCTATCGTTTTATGCCCTTAGCTAGGCATAAAGCAAGGATCTAAGTATTGTCATCTTTGTTTCTATATCCATAAGATGCCCTCATGATTGATTCATATGGTGGCCTAATTCTTATTCTAGGGAAGTGTTCCATACCCTTCCGTAGTGGAAATTGAAATTTAATATTGCCTTCTTTCATATCAATCACGACACCAATAGTATGTAAAAACGCTCTACCAAGAATAATTGGACAAGACGGATTTCAATCAATATCAAGACCAATAAAATCTATGGGCACATAATTCCTATTTGCCAGAATAAGAACATTATTAATTATTCCCATAGGGTTTTTAATAGTAGAATCCGCCAAGTGCAAATTTAAAGGACATTCCTCAATATCGGTAAGACTGAGCACATCACATAAAGATTTCGGAATTGTAGAAACACTAGTACCCAAGTCACATAAAGCAAAACACTCATAATTTTTAATCTTGACTTTGATAGTAGGTTCCCACTCATCATGTAATTTTCTATGAATTGAAACTTCTAATTCCAACTTTTCTTCTAAAGCTTTCATCACAGCATCAATAATATGTTTAGTAAAAGCATTATTTTGTTCATAAGCATGGGGTGAATTTATCATGGATTGCAACAAAGAAATACAATCAATCAAAGAGCAACTGTCATATTAAAGTCTTTGTAATCCACAAGCATAGAAATTTTACTACTCTCACAAGCATATAAATTTTACTACTCTCACAAGCATATAACTATCACATAAAGCACTATTTTCATGATGCACAAGCATAGAAATTTTACTACTCTCCACATAAGCAAATTTATTCTCATCAATAGTAGTGGGAGCAAACTCAACAAAATAACTATCATGTGAAGGATAATACAATTGAAAATTAAAATCATGATGACAAGTTTCATGGTTATCTTTATTCTTTATAGCATACGTGTCATCACAATAGTCATCATAAATAGGAGGCATGCTTTCATCATAATAAATTTGCTCATCAAAACTTGGGGGACTAAAAATATCATCTTCATAAAACATAGCATCCCCAAGCTTGTGGCTTTGCATATCATTAGCATCATGGGTATTCAAAGAATTCATACTAACAACATTGCAATCATGCTCATCATTCAAATATTTAGTGCCAAACATTCTAATGCATTCTTCTTCTAGCACTTGAGCACAATTATCGGAATCCTTATTTTCACGAAAGACGTTAAAAAGATGAAGCATATGAGGCATCCTCAATTCCATTTTTTGTAGTTTTCTTTTATAGATTAAACTAGTGATAAAACAAGAAACTAAAAGATTCGATTGCAAGATCTAAAGATATACCTTCAAGCACTCACCTCCCGGGCAACGACACCTGAAAAGAGCTTAGTTGACGGGGTGTGAGTGCCGCTTACCTAGCCTCCCCGGCAACGGCGCCAGAAAAGAGCTTGATGTCTACTACACAACCTTCCTCTTGTAGACGTTGTTGGGCCTCCAAGTGCAGAGGTTTGTAGGACAGTAGCAAATTTCCCTCAAGTGGATGACCTAAGGTTTATCAATCCGTGGGAGGCGTAGGATGAAGATGGCCTCTCTCAAGCAACCCTGCAACCAAATAACAAAGAGTCTCTTGTGTCCCCAACACACCCAATACAATGGTAAATTGTATAGGTGCACTAGTTTGGCGAAGAGATGGTGATACAAGTGCAATATGGATGGTAGATATGGGTTTTTGTAATCTGAAAATATAAAAACAGTAAGGTAACTAATGATAAAAGTGAGCGTAAACGGTATTGCAATGCTAGGAAACAAGGCCTAGGGTTCATACTTTCACTAGTGCAAGTTCTCTCAACAATAATAACATAATTGGATCATATAACTATCCCTCAACATGCAACAAAGAGTCACTCCAAAGTCACTAATAGAGGAGAACAAACGAAGAGATTATGGTAGGGTACGAAACCACCTCAAAGTTATTCTTTTTGCTCGATCTATTCAAGAGTCCGTAGTAAAATAACACTAAGCTATTCTTTCCGTTCGATCTATCATAGAGTTCATACTCGAATAACACCTTAAGACACAAATCAACCAAAAGCCTAATGTCACCTAGATACTCCAATGTCACCTCAAGTATCCATGAGTATGATTATACGATATGCATCACGCAATCTCAGATTCATCTATTCAACCAACACAAATAACTTCAAAGAGTGCCCCAAAGTTTCTACCGGAGAGTCAAGACGAAAACGTGTGCCAACCCCTATGCATAGGTTCATGGGCGAAACCCGCAAGTTGATCACCAAAACATACATCAAGTGGATCACGTGATATCCCATTGTCACCACAGATACGCACGGCAAGACATACATCAAGTGTTCTCAAATCCTTAAAGACTCAATCCGATAAGACAACTTCAAAGGGAAAACTCAATCCATTACAAGAGAGTAGAGGGGGAGAAACATCATAAGATCCAACTATAATAGCAAAGCTCGCGATACATCAAGATCGTATCACCTCAAGAACACGAGAGAGAGGGAGGGATCAAACACATAGCTACTGGTACATACCCTCAGCCCCGAGGGTGAACTACTCCCTCCTCGTCATGGAGAGCACCGGGATGATGAAGATGGCCACCGGTGAGGGATCTCCCCTCCGGCAGGGTGCCGGAACAGGGTCCCGATTGGTTTTTGGTGGCTACACAGGCTTGCGGCGGCGGAACTCCCGATCTATTCTGTTCCCCGATGGTTTTAGGGTATATGGATATATATAGGCGAAAGAAGTCGGTAAGGGGAGCCACAAGGGCCCCACGAGGGTGGAGGGCGCGCCCCCCTGCCTCGTGCTCTCCTCGTTGATATCCTGACATGCACTCCAAGTCTCCCGTATTGCTTTCTTTCCAAAAATAACTTTTCCGAAGGTTTCATTCCGTTTGGACTCCGTTTGATATTCCTTTTCTGCGGAACACTGAAACAAGGGAAAAAACAGAAACTGGCACTGGGCTCTGGGTCAATAGGTTAGTCCCAAAAGTAATATAAAAGTGCATAGTAAACCCCATTAAACATCCAAGATGGATAATATAATAGCATGAATACTTCATAAATTATAGATACGTTGGAGACGTATCAGCATCCCCAAGCTTAATTCCTGCTCGTCCTCGAGTAGGTAAATGATAAAACAGAATTTTTGATGTGGAATGCTACCTAACATATTTATCCATGTAATTCTCTTTATTGTGGCAAGAATATTCAGATCCATAAGATTCAAGACAAAATTTTAATATTGACATAAAAATAATAATACTTCAAGCATACTAACTAAGCAATCATGTCTTCTCAAAATAACCTGGCCGAAGAAAGTTCATCCCTACGAAATCATATAGTTTGGTCATGCTCCATTTTCGTCACACAAGAATGCTCTCATCATGCACAACCCCGATGACAAGCCAAGCAATTGTTTCATACTTTAGTAATCTCAAACTTTTTTCAACTTTCACGCAATACATGAGCGTGAGCCATGGATATAGCACTATGGGTGGAATAGAATATAATGAGGGGGTTATGTGGAGAAGAAAAAAAGGAGAAAGTCTCACATCGACGCGGCTAATCAATGGGCTAGGGAGATGCCCATCAACTGATGTCAATGCAAGGAGTAGGGATTGCCATGCAACGGATGCACTAGAGCTATAAATGTATGAAAGCTCAACAAAATAAACTAAGTGGGTGTGCATCCAACTTGCTTGCTCACGAAGACCTAGGGCATTTGAGGAAGCCCATTGTTGGAATATACAAGCCAAGTTCTATAATGAAAAGTTCCCACTAGTATATGAAAGTGACAAAACAAGAGACTCTCTATCATGAAGATTATGGTGCTACTTTGAAGCATAAGTGTGGTAAAAATGATAGTAACATTGTCCCTTCTCTCTTTTTCTGTCATTTTTTGGGCCTTCATTTTTTATGGCCTTTCTCTTTTTTTCCTCACTTGGGACAATGCTCTAGAAAATGATGATCATCACACTTCTATTTATTTACAACTCAATGATTACAACTCGTTACTAGAACAAAGTATGACTCTATATGAATGTCTCCGGCGGTGTACCGGGATATGCAATGAACCAAGAGTGACATGTACGAAAGAATTATGAATGGTGGCTTTGCCACAAATACTATGTCAACTACATGATCATGCAAAGCAATATGACAATGATGAACGTGTCATGATAAACGGAACGGTGGAAAGTTGCATGGCAATATATCTCGGAATGGCTATGGAAATGCCATAATAGGTAGGTATGGTGGCTGTTTTGAGGAAGATATAAGGAGGTTTATGTGTGATAGAGCGTATCATATCACGGGGTTTTGGATGCACCGGCGAAGTTTGCACCAACTCTCAATGTGATAAAGGGCAATGCACGGTACCGAAGAGGCTAGCAATGATGGAAGGGTAAGAGTGCGTATAATCCATGGACTCAACATTAGTCATAAAGAACTCACATACTTATTGCAAAAATCTACAAGTCATCAAAAACCAAGCACTACGTGCATGCTCCTAGGGGGATAGATTGGTAGGAAAAGACCATCGCTCGTCCCCGACCTCCACTCATAAGGAAGACAATCAAATAACACCTCATGTTTCAAATTTGTTACACAACGTTTACCATACGTGCATGCTACGGGACTTGCAAACTTCAACACAAGTATTTCTCAAATTCACAACTACTCAACTAGCACAACTTTAATATCACTATCTCCATATCTCAAAACAATCATCAAGTATCAAACTTCTCTTAGTATTCAATGCACTTATATGAAAGTTTTTATTATACCCATCTTGGATGCCCATCATATTAGGACTAGTTTCATAACCAAAGCAAACTACCATGCTGTTCTAAAGACTCTCAAAATAATATAAGTGAAGCATGAGAGTTCATCTATTTCTACAAAATAAAACCACCGCCGTGCTCTAAAAGGATATAAGTGAAGCACTAGAGCAAATGACAAACTACTCCGAAAGATATAAGTGAAGATCAATGAGTAGTTGAATAAATATGTAACTATGTGAAGACTCTCCCATTTAATAATTTCAGATCTTGATACTTTATTCAAACAGCAAGCAAAACAAAAGAAAATAAAATGACGCTCCAAGCAAAACACATATCATGTGGTGAATAAAAATATAGCTCCAAGTAAAGTTACCGAGGAACGAAGACGAAAGAGGGGATGCCATCCGGGGCATCCCCAAGCTTAGGCTCTTGGTTGTCCTTGAATATTACCTTGGGGTGCCTTGGGAATCCCCAAGCTTAGGCTCTTGCCACTCCTTATTCCATAGTCCATCGAATCCTTACCCAAAACTTGAAAACTTCACAACACAAAACGCAACAGAAAACTCGTGAGCTCCGTTAGCGAAAGAAAAGAAAACACCACTTCAAAGTACTGTATTGAACTCATTCTTTATTTATGTTGGTGTTAAACCTACTGTATTCCAACTTCTCTATGGTTTATAAACTATTTTACTAGCCATAGATTCATCAAAATAAGCAAACAACACGCGAAAAACAGAATCTGTCAAAAACAGAACAGTCTGTAGTAATCTGTAACTAACGCAAACTTCTGGAACTCAAACAATTCTGCCAAAATAGGACGACCTAGATAATTTTTTTATTGATCTACTGCAATTGGAATCAGTATTTTATCACGTTCTGGTGATTTTAAACAATTGTTTTCATGAACAGAAAGTTTCTGGAATTTTCAGCAAGATCAAATAATTATCATCCAAGAAGATCCTATAGGTCTTACTTGGCACAAACACTAATTAAAACATAAAACTACATCTAACCAGAGGCTAGATAAAATATTTATTCCTAAACAGAACCAAAAAGAAAGAAACTAAAATAAAATTGGGTTGCCTCCCAACAAGCGCTTACGTTTGACGCCCTTAGCTAGGCATGATGATTTCAATGATGCTCGCATAAAAGATAAGAATTGAAACATAAAGAGAGCATCATGTAGAATATGACTAGCACATTTAAGTCTAACCCACTTCCTATGCATAGGTATTTTGTGAGCAAACCACTTATGGGAACAATAATCAACTAGTATAGGAAGGCAAAACGAGCATAACTTCAAAACTTTAAGCACATAGAGAGGAAACTTGATATTATTGCAATTCCTACAAGCATATATTCCTCCCTCATAATAATTTTCAGTAGAATCATGAATGAATTGAACAATATAACTATCACATAAATCACTAGTTTCATGATGCACAAGCATAGAAATTTTACTACTCTCCACATAAGCAAATTTATTCTCATCAATAGTAGTGGGAGCAAACTCAACAAAATAACTATCATGTGAAGCATAATACAATTGAAAATTAAAATCATGATGACAAGTTTCATGGTTATCTTTATTCTTTATAGCATACGTGTCATCACAATAGTCATCATAAATAGGAGGCATGCTTTCATCATAATAAATTTGCTCATCAAAACTTGGGGGACTAAAAATATCATCTTCATAAAACATAGCATCCCCAAGCTTGTGGCTTTGCATATCATTAGCATCATGGGTATTCAAAGAATTCATACTAACAACATTGCAATCATGCTCATCATTCAAATATTTAGTGCCAAACATTCTAATGCATTCTTCTTCTAGCACTTGAGCACAATTATCGGAATCCTTATTTTCACGAAAGACGTTAAAAAGATGAAGCATATGAGGCATCCTCAATTCCATTTTTTGTAGTTTTCTTTTATAGATTAAACTAGTGATAAAACAAGAAACTAAAAGATTCGATTGCAAGATCTAAAGATATACCTTCAAGCACTCACCTCCCGGGCAACGACACCTGAAAAGAGCTTAGTTGACGGGGTGTGAGTGCCGCTTACCTAGCCTCCCCGGCAACGGCGCCAGAAAAGAGCTTGATGTCTACTACACAACCTTCCTCTTGTAGACGTTGTTGGGCCTCCAAGTGCAGAGGTTTGTAGGATAGTAGCAAATTTCCCTCAAGTGGATGACCTAAGGTTTATCAATCCGTGGGAGGCGTAGGATGAAGATGGCCTCTCTCAAGCAACCCTGCAACCAAATAACAAAGAGTCTCTTGTGTCCCCAACACACCCAATACAATGGTAAATTGTATAGGTGCACTAGTTTGGCGAAGAGATGGTGATACAAGTGCAATATGGATGGTAGATATGGGTTTTTGTAATCTGAAAATATAAAAACAGCAAGGTAACTAATGATAAAAGTGAGCGTAAACGGTATTGCAATGCTAGGAAACAAGGCCTAGGGTTCATACTTTCACTAGTGCAAGTTCTCTCAACAATAATAACATAATTGGATCATATAACTATCCCTCAACATGCAACAAAGAGTCACTCCAAAGTCACTAATAGAGGAGAACAAACGAAGAGATTATGGTAGGGTACGAAACCACCTCAAAGTTATTCTTTCTGCTCGATCTATTCAAGAGTCCGTAGTAAAATAACACTAAGCTATTCTTTCCGTTCGATCTATCATAGAGTTCATACTCGAATAACACCTTAAGACACAAATCAACCAAAAGCCTAATGTCACCTAGATACTCCAATGTCACCTCAAGTATCCATGAGTATGATTATACGATATGCATCACGCAATCTCAGATTCATCTATTCAACCAACACAAACAACTTCAAAGAGTGCCCCAAAGTTTCTACCGGAGAGTCAAGACGAAAACGTGTGCCAACCCCTATGCATAGGTTCATGGGCGAAACCCGCAAGTTGATCACCAAAACATACATCAAGTGGATCACGTGATATCCCATTGTCACCACAGATACGCACGGCAAGACATACATCAAGTGTTCTCAAATCCTTAAAGACTCAATCCGATAAGACAACTTCAAAGGGAAAACTCAATCCATTACAAGAGAGTAGAGGGGGAGAAACATCATAAGATCCAACTATAATAGCAAAGCTCGCGATACATCAAGATCGTATCACCTCAAGAACACGAGAGAGAGAGAGAGAGAGAGAGACCAAACACATAGCTACTGGTACATACCCTCAGCCCCGAGGGTGAACTACTCCCTCCTCGTCATGGAGAGCGCCGGGATGATGAAGATGGCCACCGGTGAGGGATCCCCCCTCCGGCAAGGTGCCGGAACAGGGTCTCGATTGGTTTTTGGTGGCTACAGAGGCTTGCGGCGGCGGAACTCCCGATCTATTCTGTTCCTCGATGGTTTTAGGGTATATGGATATATAGGCGAAAGAAGTCGGTAAGGGGAGCCACGAGGGCCCCATGAGGGTGGAGGGTGCGCCCCCCTGCCTCGTGCTCTCGTCGTTGATCTCCTGACGTGCACTCCAAGTCTCCCATATTGCTTTCTTTCCAAAAATAACTTTTCCGAAGGTTTCATTCCGTTTGGACTCCGTTTGATATTCCTTTTCTGTGAAACACTGAAACAAGGGAAAAACAGAAACTGGCACTGGGCTCTGGGTCAATAGGTTAGTCCCAAAAGTAATATAAAAGTTCATACTAGAGCCCATTAAACATCCAAGATGGATAATATAATAGCATGAATACTTCATAAATTATTGATACGTTGGAGACGTATCAAAGCACCAATCATTTTAAGATCTTCATCACTTTTACCTTCTAACGAGATTGGTTTAGCGGCCATTTGAGTTACTAGGGTAGCTTGTGCATCAGATATTTTACCTAGCAAACCTTCAGCAAAAGCGTACTTAGATTGGAGATTGCAAACTTCTCTACTAATATCATCAAGTTGTTTTGTTTTAGCATCTAGCACAACGGAATGCTCCTTAAGTTCCTCGGTAAAATATTTATTATGCTCAAATTGTGTAGTCATATATTCCTTGGTAATTTTCTCAATTTCAAGCAAGATATTGGGGTAAGGAACATCATAATATTTGCTTTGAGGCATCATGACTACGCAAACAAGAAAGCACACACAAAAACAGATCCGGCAAGAAAACGGCGAACGAAAAAGCGGGCGAATAAAACGACAAATTTTTGTGAAGTGGGGGAGAGGAAAACGAGAGGCAAATGGCAAATAATGTAAATTGTAAGGAGATGAGATTTATGATTAGGAACCTGGTAGATGTTGATGATGTCTCCCCGGCAACGGCGTTAGAAATTCCTTTTGATGTCTGCTTGAACTACGTTAGTATTTACCCAAAGAGGAAGGGATGATGAAGCACAACAATGGTAGGTATTTCCCTCAGTGATGAGACCAAGGTTATCGAACTAGTAGGAGAACCACGCAACACTACGTGAATGGCACCTGCACACAAATAACAAATACTCGCAACCCGACGTGTTAAAGGGGTTGTCAATCCCTTTCAGGTAACGGCGCCAGAAATTGGCAAGTGGACGGGATAAAAATATGATAGATTGGATAAATAGATCTCCCGAGAACGCGAGATAAAATAAATAAGAATACATTGCAGCAAGGTATTTTTGGGTTTTTGGAAATATAGATCTGAAAATAAAAGCAAATAAAAATAGATCGCAGAGGCAAATATAATAAAGAAGAGACCCAGGGGCCGTAGATTTCACTAATGGCTTCTCTCGAGAAAAATAGCAAATGGTGGGTAAACGAATTACTGTTGGGCAATTGATAAAACTTCAACTAATCATGATGATATCCAGGCAATGTTCATTATATAGGCATCACGTCCAAGATTAGTAGATCGCCTCCTGCCTGCATCTACTACTATTACTCCACACATCGACCGCTATCCAGCATGCATCTAGTGTATTAAGTTCATGGAAAAACAGAGTAATGCAATAAGAACGATGACATGATGTAGACAAGATCTATTTATGCAGAAATAGACCCCATCTTGTTATCCTTAATAACAACGATACATACGTGTCGGTTCCGCTTCTATCACTGGAATCAAGCACTGTAAGATCGAACCCATCACAAAGCACCTCTTCCCATTGCAATATAAATAGATCAAGTTGGCCAAACAAAACCCAAATATCGGAGAAGAAATACGAGGCTATAAGTAATCATGCATATAAGAGATCAAAGAAGACTCAAAAAAAGATAGATCTGATCATAAACTGAAAGTTCATTGGATCCCAACAAAGACACCGCAAAAAGAGTTACACCATATGGATCTCCAAGAGACCATTGTATTGAGAATCAAAAGAGAGAGAGAGGAAGCCATCTAGCTACTAACTACGGACCCGTAGGTCTACGAAAGACTACTCACGCATCATCGGAGAGGCACCAATGGACATGATGAACCCCTCCGAGATGGTGTCTAGATTGGGTCTCGTGGTTCGGAACTCGCGGCGGATGGAATTGATTTTCGTTGACTCCCCTAGGGTTTCTGGAATATTGGGGTATTTATAGAGCAAAGAGGCGGTTCAGGAGGCCACCGAGGTGGGCACAGCCCACCAGGGCGCGCCCTTTGTGCTCACCTCGGGCTCCCTCTTCGGTACTTCTTTGGCCCACTGGATGTCTTCTGGTCCAAAAAAATCCACAAAAAAGTTTTGCTGTGTTTGGACTCCGTTTGGTATTGATTTCCTGCGATGTAAAAGACATGCAGAAAACAACAACTAACACTTGGCACTATGTCAATAGGTTAGTACCAAAAATGATATGAAATGACTATAAAACAGCCAAGAATGATAATATAACAACATGGAACAATAAAAAAATTACAGATACGCTAGAGACGTATGATTAATATTTAGCAACAATGTAATTAGCATAGTCAGCATACCAAGGAGTGTTATGAGAAACATTTATTGCAGGTAACTGCTCATCAGGAAAACTATCATCAATTGGCAGTGGGTCATCAAGGACATTCTCCAACCTAGACAAGTTATCAGCTACGGGGTTCTCCGCTCCTTATCTATCAGTGATATGCAAATCAAATTCTTGTAGCAAGAGAACCCATCGAATAAGTGTAGGTTTAGCATCTTTCTTTTCCATAAGATATTTAATAGCAGCATGATCGGTGTGAACAATAACTTTAGAATCAACAATGTAAGATCTGAATTTATGACAAGCAAACACCGCTGCTAGAAATTCTTTTTCAGTAGTAGCTTAATTTCTTTGTGCATTGTCTAGAGTTGTACTAGCATAATGAATAACATTTAGTTTCTTATCAACTCTTTGCCCTAGAACAGCACCAACAGCATAATCACTAGCATCACACATAATTTGAAAAGGCAAGTTCCAATCAGGTGCTTGAATAATAGGTGCAGAAATTAAGGCTTTCTTGAGTGTTTCAAAGGCTTCTAAACAATCATCATCACAAACAAAAGGAACATCCTTTTGCAAAAGATTTGTAAGGGGCCTAGAAATTTTAGAAAAGTCTTTGATAAATCTCCTATAGAAACCAGCATGGCCTAGGAAACTACGAATACCTTTGATATCTTTAGGACATGGCATTTTCTCAATTGCATCAACCTTAGCTTTGTCCACCTAAATACCTCTTTCAGAAATTTTATGGCCGAAAACAATACCTTCATTAACCATAAAGTGGCACTTCTCCCAATTCAAGACAAGATTTGTTTGCTCGCAGCTCTGCAAAACTCGATCAAGATTGCTTAAACAATCATCAAAAGACTTCCCATAAACAGAAAAGTCATCCATGAAAACCTCAACAATCTTTTCACAAAAGTCAGAGAATATAGCAGTCATACAACTTTGAAAGGTAGCAGGTGCATTGCATAAACCAAAAGGCATACGTCTATAAGCAAAAGTTCCAAAAGGACAAGTAAAAGTGGTCTTTTCTTGATCAGGTTGAGAAATAGGTATTTGTGAAAAACCAGAATATCCATCAAGGAAGCAAAAATGTGTGTGCTTAGATAATCTTTCTAGCATTTGATCAATAAAAGGCAGAGGGTAATGATCTTTTCTAGTTGCTTTGTTTAATTTTCTAAAATCAATTACCATTCTATAGCATGTAACAATTCTTTGTGGAATAAGCTCATTCTTATCATTGGGAACCACAGTAATACCTCCTTTCTTAGGGACACAATGAACTGGGCTTACCCATCTACTATAAGCTATAGGATAGATTATACCTGCTTCCAAAAGTTATAATATTTCCGTTCTTACCACTTCTTTCATCTTTGGATTTAACCGACGTTGGTGATCAACAACGGGTTTAGCATCAGGTTCCATATTAATCTTGTGCTGACATAGAGTGGGACTAATGCCCTTTAAATCATCAAGAGTATATCCAATAGCAGCTCGGTGCTTCCGTAGAACTTTCAATAATCTTTCTTCTTCATGTTCCGAAAGGTTAGCACTAATAATAACAGGATAAATCTTCCTCTCATCAAGATAAGTATATTTCAAAGTGTCTGGCAATTGTTTTAATTCAAACACAGGATCACCTTTAGGTGGAGGAGGACCTCCTAGAGTTTCAATAGGCAAATTGTGTTTAAGCAGAGGACGTTGTTCAAAGAAAATCTTATCTATTTCATTTCTTTCATGCATATGTAAATCATTTTCATGGTCCAGCAAATATTGTTCTAGTGGATTAGTAGGAGGCACAGCAATAGAAGCAAGACCAAACATCCTTACTAGGCAATTCTTTCATACGAGGTTTTCTACTAAACTTGGAAAAATTAAACTCATGAGACTCATCACCAAAGCTAACACCGACAGTTTGTTTTTATAATCTATTTTAGCATTACCGGTGTTCAAGAAAGGTCTACCAAAGATAATGGGACGAAAGTCATCTTGTGGGGAACCAAGAACAAGAAAATCAGTAGGGTATTTTGTTTTCCCACACAAGACTTCAACATCTCTAACAATCCCAAGAGGTGTGATGGTGTCTCCATTAGCAAGTTTAATAGTAACATCTATGTCTTCTATCTCCGCGGGTGCTATGTCATTCATAATTTCTTGATATAAGGTAAAGGGGATAGCACTCACGCTAGCACCTAGGTTGCATAAACCATGATAACAGTGATCTCCTATTTTAACTAAGACAACAAGCATGCCAACAACAGGTCTGTGTTTATCCTTTTTATCGGGTTTGGCAATTCTAGCAGCTTCATCACAGAAGTAAATAACATGCCCATCTATATTTTCTTCCAGGAGATCACTAACCATAGCAAAACTAGGTTCTACTTTGATTTGTTCATCAGGTTTAGGTGTTCTAATATAACTTTTGTTGACCATAGTTGAAACTTTAGCATGTTCCTTCGTCCTAACAGGGAAATGTGGGTTTTCAATATAAGCAGTAGGAACAACTGGATCAACATTATAAATAATAAGTTCATCTTTAGCTAGTACCAGTTGTTTAGTTTCTTGTTTAATAGGTGGGTGATTTTAAACCACTTCTCCTTAGGGAGATCAACATGAGTAGCAAAAGATTCACAAAAGGAGGCTACTATCTCAGAGTCAAGTCCATATTTAGTGCTAAACTTTTGAAAAGCATCGGTATTCATAAAAGATTTAACACAATCAAACTTAAGCTTCATACCTGACTCTTTACCTTCGTCGAGTTCCCAATCTTAAGAGTTGCGTTTAATTCTTTCCAAAAGATCCCACCGGAATTCAATAGTCTTCTTCATAAAAGAACCAGCACAAGAAGTATCAAGCATGGATCGATCATTATGAGAAAGCCAAGCATAAAAATTCTGGATAATAATTTCTCTTGAGAGCTCACGATTGGGGCATGAACATAACATTGACTTAAGCCTCCCCCAAGCTAGAGCGATACTTTCTCCTTCACGAGGCCAAAAATTATATATGTAATTCCGGTCACGATGAACTAGATGCATAGGATATTTTTTTGGTGAAACTCCAATTTCAATCGATTCCAATTCCAAGATCCAATATCATCGCATAGCCTATACCATGCCAATGCTTTTCCCTTCAAAGATAAAGGAAAAAACCTTCTTCTTAACCTCATCTCTAGGTAAACCTGCAAGCTTAAACAATCCACAAATTTCTTCCACATATATCAAGTGCATATCAGGATGTTCGGTTCCATCTCCTGCATAAGGATTAGCTAGCAGTTGTTCTACCATACCCTAAGGAATTTCATATTCAATATTTTCAGTAGGTGCAGTAGGTTGAGGGGTAACTAATTGTGGTTCCGGTAGAGGTGAAGATACCCTGAAAACCCCCTCAAAGTATTGTGTCGGGGGGATGGACCCCGGGCAGGCAACGGAACCAGGATCCTCTTCAAAAAATAACGGGGCTGGCACCGCCCCTCAATACCGGCACGCGCTTGGCCGGGTCGCTCGACCCGGCCAAGCCCCGCAAGCCTGCCAGACTAGCCGACCCGGCAAGACACGTCGACTCGGCCTCAACAACTAGCGCAAGACAGCCAAACCCGGCACGGCCAAAGCCTCCTCAACAAGCCAGCAACACCCATGGCATGCTACGCAATCCAGCCGCGGGTCAACTCCCGTCCCATCCAGGCCATATGATGGGGACGAGACTCCAATCAACGATGACCGAGGCAACAGTGCCCCGCCCATGCCTCTGGTCAGCAGGAACGTGGCAACAGTGCCCCTCACCTACCCGCTGACCAGGGCCGGCGTGGCTACAGTGCCCCCGCCCTCACCGCTGACGACAGCAAGCGGCAACCTGACGGAGAGCACTGTACGCGACTCAACTCGGCCACGCCCTGACGATCGACAAGACGGCGCATAGTCCCCCTAGGCTTGCAGGGCCCGCACCTAGGGGAACCCGGTGAACCACAAGCCCTCAGCGGGACCCATCCCGGGTCCCCGGACACTGACAATACGGACCCACCGACTTGTAACATTACCATTGTACCCCCGGGGGGTTGGACTATAAAACCCCCGGGAGCCCACGATCATTTGAGGGGTGAGCGGGAGGACTAGCCACAAAACAGCAACTCCGGAGAGAAGGAGCATCCCAAGCCTTGGCCAGCTTCCTTCCTCCTCCATACAGCTCCAGGAGCAACATTGTACTATCGATCATCCAACTACACTCTGCAGGACTAGGGGTATTATCTCTCCGGAGAGCCCCGAACCTGGGTATTGTCGGGTGGTAGGTGCGACATATGCCAACGGGTGGCTTATCATTGTGGGAGCCAGTAAGACATCGCCGGTGCCAGGAAACGGGATAAGGCGAAGACATGCACGCCGGCGAATCTTACCCAGGTTCGGGGCTCTCCGTGGAGATAACACCCCTAGTCCTGCACTGCGGGGTCTCCGCATGATCACTAGATCAACACAAGTGGCTACAAGTGGCTCCTTGAGCTGTTTGGCTAGAGGAAGAAGAAGGGCAAGCCTAGCTCTCCTCTTCTCTCTATGTCGTGTCTAAAACTCTAAGAGATCAACCCTTTGCATGGGTGCCCCAGGGGTTTATATAGGCCTACCCCCCAGGGGTACAATGGTAATCCGGCTGGACGCGGGTCCTAGCCGTCAGTGTTTGTATTCGCCGGCTTCTCCGCCGGCCGCTGGGGCCCGCCGGCTGCCGGCCTCTTGGCCGACAGGCCGGCCCCACCGCCTGGGGGTTTTGCCGGCGGCTGGTTAATGTAGCCTCGCCCCTGATGACGAGGGCTTTGCCGAGGTAAGCATGGCTACAGTGCCGCCGTCTGGCGGGCTCTCACTGTAGCCTTACCTCGTCTTGTCTCCTTAATGATGCACATACTTCGAGGGAGTGAGGTAGCCGTCTATTAGGAGCCGGCTACCCCCCAGGCCGACTGGGGGAGGCTTGGCCGCCTTCGAGCGTCTCTCTGGCTAAAGGGGCCCGCCGCCCGTGGGCCATACTGACAGCCTGTCGTGGGTGGCGTCATGGTCAACATGGCAACAGTGCTGCGCCGGACGGGGGATGGCCGACCCGTACGGCGCACTATGGCCATGCGTGCTCCGGGATTCGGGGGTGGCAGGCTTTAGTGTAGCCATGCCCCATCTCGTCAACGTTATGTGGGTGAAGTCCTTGAGGGTGCAATCTTGGCCGCTTGCCGGGAGCCGGCCCTCTTGTGGCCGGCATCGTGGAGTCGGTCTTCTTTTGGCCGGCTTCTTGGAGTCGGCCTTCTTGTGGCTCTCTCCAGGATGGTTTTTAGGGCGGGGCCACCTTCCAGTAGTCGACCTGTGAGATAGCCGGCCAGGGGAAGGCGACCCTGTGCTTTGGGTGCTTGAAGGCTCGATCGGCCCGATAATTTTTGAAGAGCCAGGGGGAGTCGGTTAGGCTACCCGTGGTCATTTACTCCGACAGTAGTCCCCGAAGCTGGTTGGGCTTCGTGGCTGAAAGGACGACGAGAAGCTCAATCAGCTTCCTATCTTGAAGAGCCAGCAGGTAGGAGCCGGCTTTGATCAGGTGCACCGTCTTGGTGAGGCTTTGAAGTCTGAAGGCGGGAACCAGCTGGCGCGCACGCCAGGTTGCGGGCCGGCCGCTTGCCGCCCGCACGCCACATGGCGCCCTCCGGCTGGAAGAGCCTGCCAGCCCACACGTGCGACGGGACGCCGCTGCAGGCCGGGGCCCGCCACTTCCACGCCTCGACCTAGGCGTGGATCTTCTGTGGCCCAAAACGGGTCATTTGCCTTCCAACGGCAGTTTCCGCACGCCGTTAGGGCGCAATAATCGCGGGACGTGGGGGAGTGGGCGCAGTTAATCCCACGTCCCCCCTACGCCTCGCCTCCTCGGCTTCGCCGCACGAGGCTATAAATAGGGGGAGGAGGAGGAGCGGCAGACGCTCGCATGCTTGTCCTCGCTCCGCCATCTTCTTCTTCCTCCTCTCCGTCGCTGTAGTCCCTCGCCGCCGCGCCGTCCCTCCAGTCATCGCACTACCCCGCAGCTTCGCCGCCGTGGGGCCGTGCTTTCGCCGTTGCTGCGCCTTTTTCATCGGCTTATTGCCCTCATGTCGCGCGGCGGAGACTGGGACGGCTCCAACGTCCACGAGGACCACATCGACTTCCTTCGCAAGACGCGGCGGTTGCCCGGCAGGGATCATGTGCGGGTCCGTCTTGCGCCAGAGAGGGAGATCTCGCCCGCGCCGGAGGAGGGCAAGCGGGTAATCTTCTGCTCGCACTGCCTGCGCGGCCTCGGCCTGCCTGCGAGCGGCTTCTTCCGTTCCTTCCTCGAGTTTTACCAGCTCCAGTCGCACCACCTCACTCCAAACACGGTGGTGCTGCTGTCTGCCTTCGTCACTTTGTGCGAGGGCTTCATCGGCGTCCTTCCCACCCTCGAGCTCTGGGGGGAATTCTTCCAGACCAAGCTCGGTACCGCCATGAGGGGTGTGCCGGCTCAGAGCGGCGCCTTCATCGCGATGCGGAGGCCGGTAGCCGACAACCCTTTTCCTCCCATCACGTTGATCCAGTCGGTGAAGCTCTGGCAGCAATCCTACTTCTATGTGAAGAACGTCGCTCCGCAAGGCGACTTCATCAACTTGCCGGCTTATGTAGCCGGCCCGCCAGTTGGGAGGTGGCCCCAATGGTCCTATGGGGCCAAAACGCTGTCACCTGCTGGAGCCGCCACCGTCGCGCGACTCCGGGTAATGGTCCAGTCGGAGGGCCTGACCGGGCCCGACCTACTGGCCGCCTTCGTGGGGCGCCGGGTGCTCCCGCTCCAAGGCCGCCCTCATATGATTTGTCAAATGAGCGGCCAACTCGATCCGAGTCGGCTGTGTACCAAGGAGATGCCTCATGCGGAGGTAGCTCACATGGTGAACTACCTTGCGAACTGCAAGCTCACCGACGAGTGGCAGTTTGGCAAGGAGCCGTACTCCCGTGCCAATCCCCCGCCTATGGTAAGCTTTCTTTTTCTTCTCTTCTTTACTTTTGTCACCAAGTTTCTCTTGGCCAACTCTAACCCGTCGGTTTGTCTTGACAGAGCCCCCTCCTTCGACCGGCAGCCGTGGCAGCGGGGGTGGAGCGCCAATATCTTCCCGACCGGACGACGCACGACTTGGACGACCCCGACTTGGGGGCGGCCGCTCTGGACGACGACACCGTGGGGGGAGGCGGCGAGGCCGGCGGCTCCAGGCTTGGGGCCAGCTTCGACGACTGGCCGGATAATGACGAGGCGGAAGTCGTCCCGCGCCGCCAGCCGGCGTCCGATCATGATGGCGCGGGTTCATCTGCCTCGCCGGCTGTCCGAAGCGTCGCGCAGAAGCGCCGGGCCGCGCCGGGCCTATTCGGCAGTCGGCCGAAGAAGCCCAAGAGCGCGGCGGCGGCGACCAAGCGGGACGAGGCATCCGTGAAAGCTGCCCGCTTCCGCAAGGTGGTGAAGCAGCCACAAATGGTTTCGGCGTAAGTGTCAATTCTCTCACGTATTCCTTCTTCTTTTTTGTTGATATTCTTCTGAGTCCTTGTCTTGACTTAAAAAACAGGGCTCCGCTTTCTCTTGAGCGGACCGCTGCCGCCTCCGTGGTTGGAGCGGCGGGAGGATCTGCAAGCGCCCGCCGCGTGGACCCCCGTGCCGAGCTTCAAGCGGCGACGGAGCGGAATGCGCGGGAGGCGCGGGAGGAGCTGGAGGCGGAGGAGCTGAGGGCGGCCACTGCCAAGGCGGCGCAGGAGACGACGGAGGAGTCGGCGGAGGTACTAGCCGACGCAGCGGCCAAGGCTCAGGCGGAGGCTGCAGCCGCAGAGAGGGTGGCGGAGGCCCTGCGTAACCGGCCTCCGCAGCTTGTCGTCCCCCTTCGCGCTGTGGCGCCCGAGATCCCGGAGCCCCCGCCGGGGGAAGCCGGTGGCGACCAGCTGGTGATGGAGAGGGAGGAGGGCGACGTCGCCGTCCTGGAGAGGGAGGCGGCACCGCCATCGCCGACTGGGGCGGGCCAAGGCAGCCGGCCTAGCGCGCCGCCCGTGCAACCGGCTGGAGGCGAGCCGGCTGCGAGGGCAGACCTTGTGGTCCGGTCGCCATCGCGTCAGCGCGCAGGGAAGGCGACTTTGGCGCCGGACCCGCAGAAGGCCCGAGGCTCTAGCACGTCGGCCCAGGATCTGGAGACGGACAGCGCCAGCTCGGGGTGGATGCCGGGTGGTGGGACGGCCGTGCTGAACGTGGCGGCGCAAGAAGTCCGGAACCGACTTCAATCCCAGGCCACCGTGCTGAAGCAGTATACTCAAGAGTTCCTCGCGATGCGGACGGCCATTCGGGTGAGTCTTCCCGCTTTTTTGTTTCTTGTTCTTGATTTCTTCCGTGGGGGCGCGTCAGCGCACCCACTGGGTGTAGTCCCCGAGTTCCGAGTCGGCTGCTGAGCAGGCGGCTTGGAACTTCTTAGTAGACTTCGATTGCTATCCTGTTCTTATTCGCTCCTCTGTCCTATTTGCAGGACTATCACAACCTCCGTGCGACTACCTTCAACTCCCAGGCCCGGGAGCTGAACCAGAAAACCATTGATCTGACTGAGAGCCGGAGTAAGTGCTTCATTTTTTATTTCACGTGGGGGCGCGTCAGCGCACCCACTAGGTGTAGTCCCCGAGATTCGGGCCGACTGCTGAGCAGTCGGGCCGGATCTTTCCTGGCGACATCTTTCTTATTGCTTTTTTCTTCTTTACCATATCTGCAGAGGCCAATGCCGACCTGAGGGAGCAGTTGGGTGGGGCCCAGACCGCCCTTCGCGCCAAGGAAGCCGAGTACAACGCCTTGGCTCAGGAGCGTGACCGCTTGGTCAAGAAGCTGGCCGACCAGGAGGAGAGCCATAAGGTGGCCCTGAAGGCAGCACAGGACAGCGAGGCCGCCCTTCAAGCCAAATACGAGACCGAGGCGGCGAGCTGGGCTGAGGCAAGGCAATCGCTGAGCGACAGCTATGGCCAGATCAAAGATTTGGTTGACGGTAGGCCGCCTTCTTCTTCGTCTCTTTGCTTGCCTGCCATTTGGTCCATTTCCTGACTTTGCGTTTTTTCTCTTCCTTTCTTACTTGTGCAGAGTACTTCCCTGGTTACTCCGTTGCCGCCAGCCAAGTCATCGAGGCCCACCGCGAGGCGCAAAGGCAGGCTGGAGCTGAGATCGTGCTGGATGCTCGCCGGTCGCTTGAGGAGCAGCTTCTGGCGATCCAAGCCCGCCTCCAGCCGGCTCACCACATGCTCCGCTGTCTTCAGCGCATTGGGGCGCAAGTGCTGGCCGCCCTCTGGCCCGGCGAGGTGGTTCCCCGTACCCCCAGTCGGACTGCCGACTGGCTGGAGGTAGCGGTTGGCCGCTTCGAGGCCTGGAAGGCTTCTGCAGCTCGGTCAGGCGCCAGGCGGGCGCTGGAGTTTGTCCGAGCTTGGTATCCTGGGCTGGATTTGGCCCAGCTGACCACCTGGCGGCAGGAGGCCAACGAGGAGCTGGAGGCGGTGCGGCCGGCTATCATCCAGCGCGCCTCGGCGATCGCCGACTACACCGATACCAGTGCCTTTGCCCCTGAGGTGAATGATGACGGCGTTGCTCAGCCGGAGGAGTGGTTTGGGCTGAACCCAGCGGATGGTGAAGACTCGGCGGAGGAGATCGACTCCAGTGACGAGGGCGAAGAGGAGGAGGGAGAGGATGGTTAAGACGCCGTGCAGACGGTGGAGCAACCGGCCAGCCTCAGCTTGATCGTGCCTCCAGCAACGAGGCGAGTGCGAGCGCGCCGCCTGCAGCCGGTGATGATCAAGCCGAGACTCGCCAGCCGGCCACTCCTCCAGCTAGCACTGCCGTCTCCACTGACCTGCCTGGCTCGCCTGTTGCACCTTTGGCCTGATCCGCCACCTTTGCTTTCCTGTTTATTACTCTTTGAACAATATTTGTTAAGTTTGCGCAGTTCCACCCACTGGGGGTGTATTCAAACTATGTTGAATGCCAACCTTTCGAAGGCCTCTTGTGTAAATATAATCATGCATGTGCTTGTCTTCCGATTGTATTTGCTTTTCATCCTTTTGGCTGTTTCCTTTACCGCCCTCCCTTGGTCGCCGCCTTCCCAGCCGGACAGCTGCTCTGCAGCCTGTGGCTGGGGAAGGGCTTGGCCGTTTGGGAGGGCAAGTACTCTAGCTTTCTTAGATTGTAGCAAGGTGAACGGGAAGCCGGCCAGCCGACTGTTCTGACAGCCGGTTGGCGGGGTGGGAGGCCGGCTTGTGTTATATAAGTTCGTTAGTCCTTAGCCGTTTTTCGTGTGGGCATCCTTTCCTGCCTTTGACTCTTGCCAGTCGGAGAGTCGATTCTTCGAGCTACGACTTTCAACAAGAGAGGGCTTGGGTGCCGGCACACTACTTGTCTGACTGCAGGTAGAACTTTAATATAACTCAAGGCGGCAAGTCCCCGGGCCGACTGATCGAACCCGGTGCCGGACAGGAAAACAAATGTAGTAATACATTCATAGGTATGACACTCATCATACATAGATAAAAGAGGGTAGTCCCCGAGTGCTCCTCGGGGGGCCCGTTGTCTTGTACTTAATACAAAAGGTAGCGTGGTACGTACTGCATTTAACTGTAAAATCTTCGGAGGAGATTTGTGTTCCATGGTCGTTCCGACTCCTTGCCGGAATCATCTCTCTTGCGTGCCTTCGGCTTCTATGCATCGATCAGGTAGTAGGAGTCGTTGCCTAGGGCCTTGCTGATGACGAAGGGGCCTTCCCAAGGGGCTGAGAGCTTGTGTTGGCCGGCTGTTCGCTGGAACAGCCGGAGCACAAGATCGCCTTCTTGGAAGGATCTTGGCTTGACCTTCCGGTTGTGGTAACGGCGCAAACCCTGCTGGTAGATGGCGGACCGGCTGAGTGCTAACAGGCAACCCTCTTCCAGCAGGTCAACGCCATATTCTCGCGCTTCCTTGGCCTCCGCCTCCATGTACATGGTGTCCCGAGGTGAGTCGAACTCAATGTCAGTTGGGATGACAGCCTCGGCACCATATACAAGGAAGAAATGGGTGAAGTCCGTTGACTTGTTCGGGGTAGTACGCAGACTCCAGAGGACGGCCGACAGCTCGTCGAGCCAGTAGTCGGCCGAACGCTCCAGTGGTACAACCAGTCGGGGCTTGATGCCGGAGAGGATGAGGCCGTTTGCTCGCTCGACTTGGCCGTTTGACTGCGGGTGGGCAACGGACGCTAAGTCCAGTCGGATGCCCTGTGGCGCACAGAAACGTGACAGTGCTCCTTTGGCAAAATTCGTGCCATTGTCGGTGATGATGTTGTGTGGTACGCCATACCGGGTGGTGATATCTGCGATGCATGTCACGGCAGTCGACCCATTCAGCTTCTTGATTGGCTTCGCTTCAATCCACTTGGTGAATTTGTCCACGGCGACAAGCAGATGTGTCATGCCGCCGCGCGCCGTCTTGAATGGGCCCACCATGTCCAGCCCCCAGACGGCAAAGGGCCAGGTGAGGGGGATGGTCTTGAGTGCAGAAGCCGGCAGGTGTTGCTTGGAGCTGAAGACTTGGCACCCTTCGCAGTATTTTACTAATTCCTTGGCGTCTTCCAAAGCAGTCGGCCAGAAGAACCCATGGCGGAAAGCTTTGGCGACAAGTGATCTTGAGGCCGCATGGTGGCCGCATTCGCCTTGGTGGATGTCCTTGAGGATTGCTACGCCCTTCTCTGGCTCGACGCAGAGCTGGAAGACTCCAGTGACGCTGCGCCTAACGAGTTCTCTGTTTACTATTGTGTATGCTCCGGCTCGACGTTGAACTTGTCTTGCTGAGATCTCGTCAGTCGGCAGCTCTCTGTTTACAAGGAAGTTGAGGATGGGTTGGGCCCATGATGGAGCTGTGACTTCTTCTATTGCCAATACGGCTACTGCGACCAGGGTGGGTGGGTTGGGTGGTGAAGAGTTGGAGTCGGCCACCGCCTGTTGTGTCGTTGCAGTCCCCGGGCCGACTGCTGCAGTCCCCGGGCCGGGTTCTAAAGTCCCCGAGCCGGGTGCGACTACGGCAGTCCCCGGGCCGCCTATCGAAGTCCTTGAGCCGCCTGCTGGGTTCCCGAAGTCGGATCCGACTGCATCAGGGTCAGGCGGTACGAAGATGGAGTCTGATTCTAGAGACGGCTTGAGAGACGGTTTGAGGAGGCGTTGGAGAGAGACGCCAGTTGGTATAGCTTGTCGGGTGGAGCTGATTCGTGCCAGGGCATCTGCTTGCTCGTTGTCGGCCCGTGGCACGTGGAAGAACTCGCATCCTTCAAAGTATCCGCTGATTTGCTGAACGAGGAATCGGTAGCTCGCCATGTTTGCGTCCTTGGCGTCCCAGTCGCCGGATGATTGTTGGACTACCAAATCCGAGTTTCCATAGCACAGGATCCGGCGAATGCCGAGCTCTTTGGCTAGCCGGAGCCCATGTATGAGCGCCTCGTACTCGGCCACGTTGTTGGAGGCGGCAAAATGAATTTGCAATGTGTATCTGAGTTTGTCGCCCTTGGGAGAGGTGAGGACGATGCCGGCTCCCAAGCCGGTGCGCATCTTGGATCCATCGAAGTGCATCCGCCAATGAGTGGAGTCGGGAGCCGGTGGTAGGTACTGGGTCTCGGCCCAGTCGACAAGGAAGTCGGCCAATGCTTGGGACTTGATGGCGGTGCGAGGCTAGTAGAAGATCGTGTAAGGAGCCAGCGCAATGGCCCACTTGGCCACCCGGCCAGATGCATCCCGGCTGCCTATGATCTCGGCAAGCGGGGCAGTACATACGACCGTGATGGGATGCTCTTGAAAGTATGGCTTCAGCTTCTTGGCGGCGAAGTATACTCCATAGCACATCTTCTGGTAGTGCGGGTAGTTTTGCTTTGAGGTGGACAGTAGTTCGCTCAAATAATACACCGGCCTCTGGACTAACTGAGCCCGGCCTTCTTCTGGGCGTTGGACCACAATAACTGTGATGACCACTCGGCTAGTCGCGGCAATGTAAAGGAGCATGGGCTCTTTCTCAGTTGGCGCCGCCAAGATAGGTGGCGTGGTCAGCATCTTCTTCAACTCGTGAAAAGCTTAGTCTGCTTGGTCGTTCCACTCGAACTGGGTGGACTTTTTCATGACTCGGTACGGGGGAGAACCTTCTCTCCTAGCCGGCTGATGAAGCGGTTCAAGGAGGCCAGGCACCCGGTAAACTTTTGGACGTCTCGCAGCTTGGTAGGAATCTCCATTCTCTCTATGGCCTTGATCTTCACTGGGTTGCACTCGATGCCGCGTTCGGAGACCAAGAAGCCTAGAAGCCGGTCGGCTAGTACTCCGAACACGCATTTCTCAGGGCTGAGCTTGATTTGAAACCGGCGCAAGTTGTCAAATGTTTCTCTGAGGTCTTCCAGCAGGGTGCCGCGCTTCTCTGTCTTCACCACAATATCGTCCACATAGACGTGGGCATTTCTGCCGAGTTGCTTGAGGAGGCATTTCTGCATGCAACGCTGAAAAGTGGCACCGGCATTTCTCAAGCCGAATGTCATAGTCAGGTAGCAGAAAGCTCCGAATGGTGTGATGAAGGCGGTCTTCAGGCGGTCGGCTGGATCCAACTTGATCTGATGGTAACCTGAGTAAGCATCCAAGAAACTCAACATCTCGCATCCGGTTGTGGAGTCTATCACTTGATCGATTCGAGGTAAGGCAAACGGATCTTTGGGGCAGGCTTTGTTGAGGCTGGTATAATCTATACACATGCGCCATTTATTGTTTTTCTTCAACACAAGGACCGGGTTGGCAAGCCATTCTGGAACAAAACACCTCCATAATGAAGCCGGCTGCCAGAAGCCGGGCTATCTCTTCTCCTACAATCCTTCTCTTTTCTTCCGACAGTCGGTGGAGAGGTTGTTTGACTGGTTTTGCGTCTGCTCGGACGTGTAGCTTGTGCTCGGCGAAATCCTTCGGAACACCCGGCATGTCCTTTGGGGACCATGCAAAGATGCCCCGATTCTCACGGAGGAAATCGACGAGCTCGCCTTCCTATTTGCTATCCAGGTTTGCTCCAATGACGGCAAACCTCTCCAGGTTCTCTGGGTCCAGAGATATCTTCTTTGTTTCCTTGGCCGGCTGGAAGGAGCCTTGAGCATCATATTCCTTGGGGTCAGGGGACAGGGCCGGCTGCTTGCCGGCCATGGCCACGACTCTTTCCAGCATCTTTTTTTCTTCGGCAATCACGAGGGACTCGGTCAGCCGGCTGCTGGCTGCAGCACACTCAGAGGATTTCTTGTAGTCTCTGGCTATGGTGATGATCCCCTTTGAACTTGGCATCTTCATGTTGAGGTAGGCGTAGTGAGGCACAACCATGAACTTGGCCAGGGCAGGTCGGCCAAGCAACGCGTGGTAAGGGCTCTCTAGATCCACCACTTCAAACCAGACTGCTTCTCGGCGGAAGTGATCCTTGTCTCCGAAGAGAACATCCATCTTGATCTTGCCGATTGGTGAGCAGGACAGGCCGGGTACGATGCCATGGAACACAGTCCGGCTTGGCATGAGTTGCTTCGTCTTGATGTTCAGCTTCTCCATGGTGTCATGGTACAGTATGTTGATGCTGCTCCCACCGTCAATTAGTGCACGGGAGAAACGGGCAGCTCGCCTTTCTGTCGTGAGGGTGGCGTCCAACACCAATGCATAAGAGCCGGGAGACGACATCACCTCTGGGTGATCGGCCCTGCTCCAGCTGATAGGCTTCTCAGACCAATGCATAAACTCTGGGTTGTTAGAGGCGACCGCGTTGACTTCTTGGTGTTGTCGGCGCCGACTGCGTCTGTCTTCAGTTTGGCTTGTAAAGACGACGTAGGCGGCATGCTCGTCCGGGAACTCGTCTTGAATGGCTCCGACTGCTGGTCGAGCAGCCGGCTGCTGAGGGGCTGGAGGTGGCTGGCCATCAGGTGGAGGCGGCACCAGCCCTTCGCCTTTGGAGATTCGCGTGAGCCAATGACACTTCCGAGTCGTGTGGTTGGACGGCTCCGCGCCGCTGTGGAACTTACAGGGGGCACCAAGGGTTTGCTCGTAGGAGAAAGCCGGCTACCAAGCCGGCCTGCCGCCCTTCTGCTTCTTGGGCATGGGCCGCCCTTCAGGTTGTTCGTCTTCGACTGTGGCTACTTGCCGACTGGTGGAAGGCGACATAGGGGCCTTGCGCTTGTGGTCGTTTGGGTACGGGCGTCGATTGGAGTCCCCAGCCGGCGTCTTGGGAGCCGGAGCGAGCACCTTTCCAGAGGCATCCACTCGAAGCTCAGTCTTCATTGAAGAGCCGGCCGTGGCGTACTTGTCTGCTATGATCAGCAGCTCATCGAGGGTATTCGGCTCGTCACAGAAGAGCCGGTGCTTGAGGAGGGTGCCCTCTCGGCACCCGGCGGTGAAGTACTCTATGGCTTGAACCTCGTGCACCCCTTCGCAGGATTTGCGGAGCTCGGCCCAACGCGTGAGGTAGTCGCGAGTTGATTCGCTGGGCCATTGGACGCACAAGGAGAGCTGGCGGGCTTGGGAGGCCGCTTGTATGTGCTGGTGAAATTGCGGATGAAGACTTCCGTGAAGTCTAGCCAGCTGTTGACGCTGTAGGGTTGAGGCTGTTCAACCAGGTGCGTGTCGTGCCTTGAAGCATGAGCGGGACGTACTTCACGGCAACACGCCTGTTGCCGTTTGCTATGCGGACTGCGGTGGAGTAATCGATCAACCGGTCTTCCGGCTTCACGGAGCCGTTGTATTTTGGCGTGTCTCTTGGGAGTGAGAACCCTTTGGGGAAGGGCTCATCGCGGATGCGGGGGCCAAAGCAAGGCTGGCCGACATCATCTTCTTCTTCTAGCGCCAGGGATCGCACTAGGCGGTCGATCCGGTGGCGGGCGTCATTCTCGTTGACTCCTTCGCGGTGGCCTAGTCGGTCGCCGAGAGTCGGATGCGTAACAGGCGGCGGGGTGGGAATATCTCTCCCCATGAGGGGGGGAGGAGGCGGATCGCCTCGTCGTTCCACAGCTCGGGGGCGGCCTTCTGCGTCGTGCTCGATGGTGAGCTGAGTCCAACTGCGGCTAGCAGCCGGCTCCTTGTCTTTTCTCGCGCAGGCGCCGCCTGCAGTCGGCGTACGAGATGTCGCGCCGTGCTCTAGGCATGGGGGAGGACTTTCAGCGCGGGCGCTTGCTTCATGCCGCTCTGTGGCCGCGTCGATCAGCTGCTGGATGCGTCTAGTCATGTAGGGGAGCTCGTCGGCCTCTAGCCCGTTCAGCTCGTCTACGGCCGCCTGAGCGGCATGCAGGTTCTCGAGTGGCGTGGCGTAGACTGGGCGGTCTGCTCCCAGCATGCTGGCGATGGCCGCGCCGCGCTTCTTGACGATGCCGGCTCGGCTCCGCCCGCCAGGAGGCGGCGTACCAAAGGCGGCGCGGTCGACTTCACGCTGGTGAGCCTCAGTGAGGCATCTCATGGATGCTATCTTCTGGCCCTCCGCGATGAGGGCGAGGCGGCGTGCCTCCAGTGTCTCGGCATCGGTGTCGGCCGGGATGGGGGCGGACAGGTCGTGTAGCGCCGCTTGTAGGGTATCGCGGGCGTTCTCCCCTGAGGTGGTGCCGTGGCTGATGACCAGCACCTCAGTGATAGTGCTGCCGCCATTGTCGGCTCGAGGAAGAGGGTCGTCGATGATCTCCATGTTGGTGGGGAAGGCGTCAAGCGATGCCGTGTCGGAGTCGACAAGCATCGGGTCGGTGGAGCCGACCGACTCCAAATCCCCAGCAGGCTCGCTGGAGACATGAAGCTGGTCGAGGAGGCTGACGAGGCGGCTCTCGGGGCAGTCTGTGCCCGCGTCGAACGCAGGCTCGTCGGAGATGCGAGCCTCCCCAAGAAGATCGGCGAGGCAGCTCGCCGTGCAGGCGTCGTCGACGCCTTGCAACGCGTCGGGGCAAGCGCCATCGGGCGTGCCGGGCTGGCTACGCGCACTGGGAAGGAAAAGGGTTCCCGTCCAGAATAGGTCTCCGAACGACGGTGCACCTGGCCCCACGGTGGGCGCCAAATGTCGGGTGGTAGGTGCGACATATGCCAACGGTGCCTCGAAACGGGATAAGGCGAAGACATGCACGCCGGCGAATCTTACCCAGGTTCGGGGCTCTCCGTGGAGATAACACCCCTAGTCCTGCTCTGCGGGGTCTCCGCATGATCACTAGATCAACACAAGTGGCTACAAGTGGCTCCTTGAGCTGTTTGGCTAGAGGAAGAAGAAGGGCAAGGCTAGCTCTCCTCTTGTCTCTATGTGGTGTCTAAAACTCTAAGAGATCAACCCTTTGCATGGGTGCCCCGGGGGGGTTTATATAGGCCTACCCCCCAGGGGTACAATGGTAATCCGGCTGGACGCGGGTCCTAGCCGTCAGTGTCTGTATTCGCCGGCTCCTCCACCGGCCGCTGGGGCCCGTCGACTGGTGGGTCCCGCTGGCTGCCGGCCTCTTGGCCGACAGGCCGGCCCCACCACCTGGGGGTTTTGCCGGCGACTGGTTACTGTAGCCTCGCCCCTGATGACGAGGGCTTTGCCGAGGTAAGCATGGCTACAGTGCCGCCGTCTGGCGGGCTCTCACTGTAGCCTTACCCCGTCTTGTCTGCTTAATGATGCACATACTTCGAGGGAGAGAGGTAGCCAGCTACCCCTCAGGCCGACTAGGGGAGGCTTGGCCGCCTTCGAGCGTCTCTCTGGCTGAAGGGGCCCGCCGCCCGCGGGCCATACTGACAGCCTGTCGTGGGTGGCGTCATGGTCAACATGGCAACAGTGCCGCGCCGGACGGGGGATGGCCGACCCGTATGGCGCACTGTGGCCATGCGTGCTCCGGGATTCGGGGGTGGCAGGCTTTACTGTAGCCACGCCCTGTCTCGTCAACGTTATGTGGGTGAAGTCCTTGAGGGTGCAATCTTGGCCGCTTGCCGGGAGCCAGCCCTCTTGTGGCCGACATCGTGGAGTCGGTCTTCTTATGGCCGGCTTCTTGGAGTCGGCCTTCTTGTGGCTCTCTTCAGGAGGGTTTTTAGGGCCGGACCGCCTTCCAGTAGTCGGCCTGTGAGATAGCCGGCCAGGGGAAGGCGGCCCTGTGCTTTGGGTGCTTGAAGGCTCGATCGGCCCGATAATTTCTGAAGAGCTAGGGGGAGTCGGTTTGGCTACCCGTGGTCATTTACTCCGACAGGTATGTCCGGCGTCCCGCGCCCGCTCATGCCAACCTCGCCTCTGGAGTCCACCAGTGCCCTCGAGCCTCCTCCTCTCTTTAGCCATCCCTTGGCATCTGCCGTGCACCCACCACGACAGTTGGCGCCCACCATGGGGTAGCTCGAGGAGCTGGCCGGGAGCATGCTTCAGACGGGGCCCTTCTCCTACACCGACGAGTCCGTCGCGCTGGCGGACGACGTCGTCGGCGCGCTTGCCGCCTCCTTCACCGCGCTGCGCATCTCCGATGCGTTCGCGGCAGACGAGTACCCCAGCGAGGTGCTCAGCTACTCTGACTCTCCCCTCTTCCTCGGCGGCGGCGTTTCCGCCGGGGCAATGGACGTCCTTGTGGAGGTCTTCGTCACCGGCGACGGCGCCTCCTCCTCGTCGAGCAAGATGAGGAAGGTTAACGAAGCCAGGGCCCCAGCGGATCGGATTGAGCCGTCCGATCCGTTGCGCGCCGCGATGCAGAGCCTCCGCACCCCCATCGGCACCGACGTCGACGCCACCAACGTCACTGAGGCCCAAACCCAGCTCGAGGAAAGGCGCCAGCAGATGCTGGACTTATCGCAGATGCTCGCCGCCACTCAGCCTCGCCTGGACGCCGCTCAGCTAGAGCACGCCGCCGCCTACGGATTCACGCCCGCCGCGGCCGAGCCAAGCCGGGTCGCCGATGTGCGTGCCCGGGGAGGAGCGATCCCAGCAAAGAACATGCGCGCTGCCCAGGCGGGCGCAGCCGGCCTGGACCAGCTCACGGGTGAGGAGCTAAAAGAGTGCATCGGGCGGATGCGTGAACTCCTCCATGCCGCCAACACCCAGCAGGACCGCCTCAACCAGCTCGCCAAGCCGACGGGATCTAGCTCCGCCCGCCTTGGTGGGCCCGGCGAACTGCTGCACACCGCTTCCTCGCCACCCGGCGAGGCGCACTCCGGCCGAGCCCGGACTCGGCGCGACCCGGCCGCTACAGCCGCCGGCGGATTGGGCGACGAGCCCGTCCTGGAGATCCAGCGCGGACCCGGCCAGCATGGCCGGCGTCCGGCTCCAACCGACCCGGCCCCCCGTGGCCTGGCTGCAAGTGGACTCAGCCCGCGCGCCATCGACGACACCGACGCTCGCCACCGCCTCGATCAGCTCGCTCGCTCCCTGGAGGTGGAGGAGAGCGGCGCTATCGTGCCGGCTTGCTTTGTTCCGCGCATCCGGGAGGAGTCCTTCCCCAAAGGATTCATGCTCCCCCGCGACAACCCCAAGTACAACGGGACGGTGAAGCCAGAAGACTGGCTCACCGACTACACCACGGCCATTGGCATCACCGGTGCCAATTGTCGTCTCGCCGTGCGCTACGCACCGCTCATGCTCCAAGGGTCGGCCCGCACGTGGTTGAACAGCCTGCCGATGGGCAGCATCAACACGTGGGTGGACTTCGAGGAAGCCTTCGTCCGCAACTTCACGGGGACCTACAAGCGACCCGGCCGCCCTAGCCAGCTCGTCATGTGCGTGCAAGGGCCTACGGAGACCGGTCGCGAGTACCTCGCACGCTGGACCGAGCTCCGGAACAGCTGCGAGGGCGTCTATAAGTGCATCTAGTGCCCCTTAGTGATTTTGGTGTATTGAAGACTTATAGGTTAAGGGACTAATGCATTTATGAGTGTACACAGGTCTATAAGTCTATGAGGAGTTTGATATTTACAGAGAAAGTCAACCCCTAAAAATGAAGTTCTTCGATTGAAGACTTTGGATTTCTAAAGACTTTCTGAAGACTTTGAAAGTGAAGAAATTGGTGTGACCTTGAAGACTTAGTATTCATTTGAGGAATGTGAAGCGTGAAGACTTTTGTTTTCGTAGTTTTCATTTTCTCTTTCTTGAGTCATAGGAAACACCGTACTGTTAAAGGGGGTCTAGGAAATACTAAGGAAAATTTTCCATGTGATGCTCAACTCAAAATCCTACACCTACCAATCCCTTCGAGTGAAGCCATTGGAAATCTCATACAGTTCAGTCACATTCTTCAGTGACAGAGACGAAGTTCTTCTGGTCTCTAAGGAATTTGTTCTGACTGAGGAGTTAGGAATTCGCCAGTGCGGATTGCCTACACAGTGAGGAACATGATAGCCCTGAGGAATTTGAACCTCAAATTTCCGACCGTTGTTGTGCTATGCGCCAGCTGTCCCAAAATATCTACCCACCTAACGGTCATATCATTGAAGGGCATTTATGCCTTATCATGTCGGGCTGCTCCCTAGGCTATAAATAGCCGCCCGCTACAACCACTAGCTGGATGGCTGCTCCGAGAGAAACGGACACTTGTCAATTGAGAGCATCCCATCCTTCAAGGAATTTGAGTGAAAATCATCAAGTGAGGAAATACCCCAAACCCAAACACCTACAAACCCAAAGTGATTGAGCATCACTGAATAGATTGATCCTGCGTGGATCCGACGCTTGTTACCTTTGAAGACTGTGCTTCTTCCAGACGGTTAGGCGTCATGGTCTAGAGCATCCAAGAGGAAATTGTGGATCGCCGAGTGACCGAGTTTGTGAAGGTTTGGAAGTCACCTGAAGACTTACCACGAGTGATTGGACGAGGTCTGTGTGACCTTAGTTCAAGGAGAATACGGTGAGGACTGTGTGTCCGGGACTGGGTGTCATCAGGTTTAAATACCTAGTTGCTCCAACCAGACGTACAACTGAGACAGCAGTTGGAACTGGTCTACCAAATCATTGTCTTCACCAAGCCAACTGGTTCTATTTCCTCAACTCTTTCATTTCCTCATTACTGTGTTGTATGCTTGTTCATATCTGTGTTTGAAGACTTTGACTGAAGACTTTCTCAATTTCCTCAGTTCAATTTCTTCAATCTGTTTGTCTTCATCCTGTATTATCCTGTGTTTACGCTTTCTGTACTCTGTGCTTGTTTTCATTTCATCATGATGACAAAGCTTGTGTTCTGCTATGCATACTTTTGAGTACTTATTCCGTTGCAAGTAGTTCTTCGCAAAGGAATTTCCTCACCCACAAATTCCGCAGTGAAGAATTTCTAAAAATCGCCTATTCACCCCCCCTCTAGTCAATATAACGCACTTTCAATTGGTATCAGAGCGAGGTACTCCCTTGTTCTGTGTGATTTTGGTTTAACCACCTAGAGTTTTAGTTATGTCGACTGCAGGTATGAAGAAAGTGACATGTCCCATCTTTGACGGTCATGCTTATCCCAAGTGGAAGGCCATGATGAAAAAGCGCCTCATGGCGATGAACAGCAAACTGTGGATCGTCACTGAGATTGGTCTTACCGATCTGTGCAAGACAGCGGAAGCTGATGACATTCACAAGTTCACTCTTCTCAACCTCACGGCGAAGAGCGTCATCAGCTCCTGTCTGTCTAAAAATCAGTTCAGGAACGTCATGCATCTCGATCAGGCGCAGCTTATCTGGGACCGTCTCTCTGATGTCTATGAAGGCCATCGAGCCCGTCATGATCCTTGGTTTGAGGACTTCAAGGAATCTCTCAAATCAATGACATTTGAACCAGAATCATCGTCCTCCTCACCATGCCTTATGGCAGATGGTGAAAAGGTAACTGAAGGCTATCTGACTGAATCTAGTGATGATGATCTGATGATGAATTAGGACCAAGTTATGTCAACCTTGTTTCCCTTGCTGGTAAGCAACAAAGAGCTTTGGAAAAGGTTCAAAACATGCTTAGTAAGAGCGATGATATGTTGGGTGAAGAAATGGATCAGTCAAAAGCTTTGGCTGAAAGTCTTCAGAGACTTCATACTAAGTATGACACCCTTCAAGATCATCATAACACTCTCTTGTCTGATCATGAGAAGCTTTTTTTATGAATTTCTTCAAAGAAAGCATGATCTTGAAAAGCTAAGAGTGAGTTATGAAGATCTTCAGAAGGAGCGTGATTCATTACTTGCTCAAGAAATCAGCGCTGCTCAGGAAGAATTTGTTCCTCCATGTTTGAAATGCATTGAACGTGAATCTGCTAATTCTTCACTTGAATGTTCAAATGCTTATAATGCTACAAATTCCTCAACTGTCTCTGCTATCATTAATTCCTCATCTGAGGACATTGCTAGTATCACTGACGATGCAGAGCTGAAGGAATTGTACATGACAGGCATGTACAAAAGCCTCAAAGGGCAAAAGACTCTTTGTGATGTGCTTAGAAAGCAGATCCTCAGCAGGAACCCTAGGAAAGAGGGTATTGCCTTTGAGAGGAAGCTCAATGCTGATGGTACATATTGGAAGCCTGAGCAGTACCCCAAAACCTCATGGGTTGCTACAAAGGGACCTCCAGTTGATCCATCTAACTTATCTGGCTTTACATGTGAATCTCCTCATTCTTCTGATGAGTCATTTGACTCCAACTATAAACTGTTCAAAAATCAGAATAGTGAAGTATTTGCTAGATATGTTGGCACTAACTGCAGGAACGGTTCTCCTATGAAGAAAATCTGGGTTCCCAAAAGGTGCCTTGAAAATCTTCAGGTGAATGTCCTCATGACACCACCTGTGAAGAATAGGAACCCCAGATCAAATTCTTCATATGGACCAAATTCTTCATATGGATCGAAGTCCTCATACGGACCAAATTCCTCACCTGGATCAAATTCCTCAGAAGGATCAAAATCCTCATATGAACATCATCGTGCTAACAACTCTGTTTCGCAGGGAAGAGCCAAGGGCTATGAATATGAGCATTATTCTTCTAATAATTATGTTCATAAGTCCTCGAAGAATTTCTCTGCTTATTCATATGCTTACCCTAACTTCTCTTATGTGAAACGAAATGGATTGGCTTCTATGCCACCTTTTTCATATGGAGCTCGCAGAGTGATGAACTCTTTGCCACCCCATCAGATGTGGGTGGTGAAGAAAAATAACTAATCTTTTATGCAGGGTCAGGTCTCCAGACGTACTTAAACATCTGAAGAATTTGCTGGAGACCTGAAGTGTGCGTGAAAGGACGCAGGCTAATCATGAAGAAATGAACTTACATTTCACACGTCCTCATACTGCTTTATCTATTCTATTGTTTGATGAAATTGATCTGATGAATTGATGTCATATTCTTCACTGATGAAGTATATGAAGTTCGTAAGCTGCACTAATTCATCTGCAGGATGATCCACCCAAAGCCACTGAGTGGGTCCTTGATAGTGGATGTACAAATCACATGACTGGTGACAAGAATCTATTGGTTGATGCTCCCTTATCACCATCGCATCTGAAGCATATCATCTTTGCTGACAAAGGCAAAAGTCAGGTATTGGGTCTAGGTAAGGTTGCGATCACAAATGATCAACACATGGACAAACTCATGCTTGTCGAGTCCTTAGGATACAATCTTATGTCTGTCTCAATGCTTTGTGATCTTGATATGGTAGTTGTCTTTGGCAAGTATTGTTGTGTTGTGGTTTTGGAAGCTGACAATTCCAAAGTCTTCGAAGGCTTTATGAGAGGAGACTTATATATTGTTGATTTCTCTACAGGACCGCAACCAGCCGTGTGCCTACTTGCAAAAGCTTCAGAAGGATGGCTATGGCATCGACGACTTGGTCATGCAGGCATGAGGAATTTGCACACGCTTGCGAAGAAGAAGCATGTCATTGGCATTGAGAATGTCAAATTCCTCAAGGATCACTTGTGTGGAGCTTGTGAAGCTGGAAAAATGACCAAGGCTAAGCATCCAACGAAGACTATCATGACCACTACTCGACCATTCGAATTGCTTCACATGGACCTCTTTGGTCCTAACCATTACTCTGTTGTCACAAATGACGCATCTCTCTATGGTTTTGTTATTGTTGATGATTACTCTCGTTACACATGGGTACACATTGTTACTTACAAACATGAAGTGTAGGAAGTCTTCAAACGATTTTCCTCGAGGGCTTCAACCAACTTCGGTGTGAAGATCAAGCACATCAGAAGTGACAATGGAACTGAGTTCAAGAATTCTGGTCTTGATGACTATCTTGATGAACTTGGTATTACTCATGAGTTATCTTCTCCTTACACTCCTCAGCAGAATGGCGTCGTGGAGTGCAAGAACAGAACTCTTGTTGAGATGACTCGCACTATGCTTGATGAGTACAAGACGCCTCGTCACTTCTGGATTGAGGCAATTTATATTGCGTGCCACATCATCAACAGGGTATATCTTCACAAATTCTTCAAGAAGACTGCCTATGAACTCCTCACTGACAAGAAACCCAATGTGAGTTATTTCAAAGTCTTCGGTGCTAAATGTTGGATTAGAGATCCTCATCACAATGCTAAATTTGCACCGAAAGCACATGAAGGTTTTATGCTTGGTTACGGAAAGGACTCGCACACCTACAGAGTCTTCAACAACGTTCTTCACAAGGTTGTTGAAACTGTAGATGTGCGGTTCGATGAAACTAATGGCTCGCAAAGAGAGCACCTACCCTCTGTGATAGATGAACCAGAACATGAGGAAACTATCAAGTTCAAGGCAACTGAGGATGTCATTCCTACTGAAGAATCTGCTGAAGAATTCATTCTAGAACGTGAAGAACATCGAGCTAATGCACCTGAAGAAATTGCCGAAGAAAATGGTGCTGAAGAAAATGCTGATCAAATTCCTTGACGACAACCAACTCATCCTCGCGTTGCAAAAGAAGTGCAAGTTGAGAAGATCATCAATGACATTGAAGCACCAGGTCCTCTCACACGCTCAAAAGCTTCACATTTATCTAACTTTTGTGGGAACTATGCTTTTGTCTCTATCTCAGAGCCCACTAAGGTAGATGAAGCATTTCTGGAGCCTGAGTGGATTCAGGCCATGCAAAAAGAATTACATCAGTTCGAGCTCAACAACGTTTGGGAACTGGTCAATCGTCCAGATCCTCGCAAACACAATATCATTGGCACAAAGTGGATCTACCGCAACAAGCAAGATGAAAATGGCCTCGTGGTGAGGAATAAGGCACGGCTAGTAGCTCAAGGCTACACACAGGTTGAAGGAATTGATTTCGATGAAACTTTTGCACGTGTTGCTAGACTTGAAGCTATTCGCATATTACTTGCTTACGCTAACCATCATGATATCACTTTATATCAAATGGATGTGAAAAGTGCATTCCTCAATGGTAAGCTTGAGGAAGAAGTATATGTTGCTCAACCCCCAGGTTTTGAAGATCCTAAGCATCCTGACAAAATCTTCAGACTAAATAAGGCCCTCTATGGCCTCAAGCAGGCCCCTCGGGCGTGGTATGATACTTTGAAGGAATTCCTCATGAAGAAAGGCTTCAAACCCGGTTCACTCGACCCTACTCTTTTCACTAAATCCTATGATGATGAATTGTTTGTAAGCCAAATATATGTTGATGATATCATCTTTGGCTGTACTGACCAACGTTATAGTGATGAATTTGCCTATATGATGAGTGAAGAATATCAAATGTCTATGATAGGAGAGTTGAAATTCTTCTTAGGTCTTCAAATTCGTCAACAGCACAATGGCATATTCATATCTCAGGAGAAATACCTCAAGGATGTACTGAGGAAATTCGGCATGCAAGATTGCAAAGGCGTCAAAATTCCTATTCCCACAAATGGCCATCTGTACACTGATGAAAATGGTATTGACTTCGATCAAAAGGTATACCGCTCCATGATTGGTTCTTTATTGTATTTATGTGCATCTAGGCCAGATATTATGCTTAGTATTTGCATGTGTGCCCGATTTCAAGCTACACCGAAGGAATCACACCATAAGGATGTGAAGCATATTCTTCGATATCTAGCTCACACACCAACACTAGGATTATGGTACCCCAAGGGCTCGGCTTCTGATCTCGTTGGATATTCTGACTCTGACTATGCTGGTGATCGTGTGGATCGCAAGTCAACATCTGGTACATGTCATTTCCTCGGACGATCTTTGGTCTGTTGGTCCTCGAAGAAACAGAACTGCGTATCACTCTCTACTGCTGAAGCTGAGTACATTGCTGCTGGTTCTTGCTGTGCTCAATTGCTATGGATGAAACAAACTCTCAAGGACTATGGCGTCAACGTGAAGAATGTGCCTCTCTTCTGTGACAATGAGAGTGCCATCAAGATTGCTCACAACCCAGTTCACTACTCGAAGACAAAGCACATTCAGATTCGTCATCATTTTCTTCGCGATCATGTTTTGAAGGGCGACATTTCTATTGAGCATGTGAAGACTGAAGAACAGCTAGCTGATATCTTCACGAAGCCCTTGGATGAGAAGAGATTTAGCAAGTTGCGGTGTGAGCTAAATATCTTAGAATCTTCGAATGTTCTTTGAAAAGGACACCATCCTAACACTTATGCAAAATTGATGACTTAGATGTGCAAGACATGAAGAAACATTTTTCTTCAATCAATGAAGAATAACACTCTAAGTGTGAAGAAATTAATGAAGAATTTGATTCTCAGAACCCTACGACAATTGTACGCGGTGTCTGAAATCATCATTCTTATAAGGTAGGTCACGCCACCACAAAGGTTGAAAATCTTCAATTTGAGTTTTTCCTTAGTTTTGAAATTCCTCAGTTGTTCATATTCTTCAACTTTGCAAAATCTTCACTGTTTCCGTCGTTTTTCTTCATTGACTATATATATATATATGAGTTTATGTCCTCTACAGCATTCACTTATGGCTAATTCTTCAAGTTGGTTTTTCTGCTAAGTGAATGTGATCGGACCCTTCCCCCTCTATGCTATACTCAACCCAATCTATTCACATATTCTTCATGTGCGTTCTATTTGAATCTCATTCAAAATCTTCACTGTGTCCTTGTTAGTTGAAGAATTTGCGAACGGAACTTTTAACTTATCTTATCCAAAATTTTCGGCTTTGCCGCTCAAACCGTTCTGCTTCCCACGACATACTTATCTATTCACCCACGATCTAACACGATCTCCACTCCTCAGTACATGGGTGACACATGTCATGCGGATGAGAAGGGTCAGGGGCACGTTCGTCCAATTTCTTCGGGTGAACCGTTTTTCACCGTGGCTATAAATACCCCTCTTCCCTTCCTCACTTCTTTTACTCCGCTCGACCTCTCTCCCGCTCAAGCTTCTCAAACCCTAGCGCCGCCGCTACATCATCGTCGCTGGTGAGGAAGAGCTTCACGGCCTCGACCTTGTTGCCGCCGTACTCACGCCGGCCGCGGAAATCTTCACTCCGCCGCCGCCGTAGCCGTCTTCCTCCGCCGAGTTAGGGCGTGGAAGATCTGCACAGACGAGCTTCACTTCTCCACACCTCAGTTCGTCGTGTTCTGCATTCATGGTAATTAAAAGTTACTTTTACTGCCCTCTTTGATCCAAATGACTTCTACAAAATCATCAAAGGTGTTTATTCCTCAAATTTTTCACACACTAAACACCTCTCATGTAATCTGTCTTGATTCGTTTCTCTAAGCATCATTTTTCTTCAAGATTCCTCAATATTGTGGATCTTCGATCTATACAACTCTGGAACCTAAGACAAAGAACGCTTAGTGAAATTCTTCAAGACTCATCTGGTCAAATTCCTCAAACTTGTTCTTTTTGAAAAACCTTCTGAGAACGCATATGACCTCTCCAAATTCCTCGCAACTATACTCTGTTCACAGGTACTCATGTCCGCTGCTGAATCACTAGGTTCTCATCAACTTAACTCATTTGCAGCGTTCCTTGAAGAAAAGTTGCATACTTCTTCAGAGAGTTCAATTGTTCAAATTCCTCAACTGAAGAAAATGGCTAGTGAAAAGAGGCCACAGAAAGGAGGAAAGAGGCCTGAGGTCAATACTGCTTTTGAAATACCTAAGGACATTTATGCTGGGTACTGCACACCCCCCGAGGAAGATAAAAACCAGCGCAAGGTGCGCATTCAGAGGATAGAACGGAGATGGGCAAAAGAGTGGAAGGAGTACACATATGTGACTCCAAAATACATGAAGAAATTCGCTGTTACTCCTCCATGCTCAAGACCTCCATTGGCACCTGGCCAAGAGGCAGATCCCACTAGCATTAAGCGTGGTGAGGAATTTCCTGAAGAATGGGCCAAGCGCCAGGCCAAGTTGGCCAAACAGGCTAAAGATGCAGTGAGGAAATTCAATGAAGATTCCACTGCTGCTGCTGCTGAGGCCTCTGTAAGGCCGAAGAAATCCATGGCAAAGAAGCCTGCACACAAGCCAAGTGCCTCGTCTTCAATGCCCTCACGGCCAATTTCCTCAGCCAAGCCCTCACGGCCAATTCCTCAAGCCGCTCCTTCTCCTCCAAAGTCCTCAGCTACTCCGACCAAATCCTCAGCACCTGTGCATCTTGCCACGTGCCAAAGGACCACAGGCATCTCCATTGCCTCAGGAGCTTCAGCTAGTTCCTCAGCTGCACCACATTCTTCAACAGGACCCTCTCTGCTGAAGACTAAGACCACTGTTGGACGAGGCACTCGCCCAAGTCCTCAGAAGAAGATGGTCGCCTTCCAAGTACCGTCTGAAGAAGATGAAGCTGATGATGAAGAACTTGCTGAGATCATCAGAGACAGACAAGTCAGGGCCGCTAGAGCCAAGGGCACAGAAGTGCCACTGCTTTTGGATCCAAAACTGATCCTCGACTATATTGATCTCTGGCACAAGGACCCAAACACTCCTATGCCTGATTTCAAGTTGACACCTGGCCAAAGTCACATGCTGACCCATTTAATTAGTGAAGAAAAATGGAAATATGAGAAGGCCAGGCAGCTCAAGAAAGCACAGTACAGGAAGGGGAAGTTCCTGAAGAACAACGTTGTCTCTATGACAACTGATGAACTTGTAAAGCTCCAGTCTGAAATCAAAGTCCTCAGCGATGACTTCAACGCTTACTATGCTGATTGGAAAGGAGCCAAGGCCAGGTTCGTCAATCTGACGAAGACACTCACTTCAAGTGCCGCTGCCCCTGTGCACATTGACGTCTCTCAGGCTGAAGCATCTGCTCAGCAAACTGAAGAACATGCCAGCACTGCTGATGAAAATCAGGCTGCTGATGAAAATGTGAGTTCCAAGGCTGATGACTGCATTCCAGCCACTGAAGAAATTCCCAGGGCACCCACTAGTGGTGCGCCTGAAGAAAATGAAGAGGTCAGGGCAACTGCATAAGTTGTGCCTGAAGAAACTGAACCAAATTCCTCAGCTCCTTCTGCACCTATTCCAACTCCATTCCTTCCATCTGCATCAGATGCGAAGAAGACCAAGGCTGCAGAACATGCAGCTATGAAGAAAAGGAAAGCATCAATTCCTTCAGATTCTTCAGCACCGAAGAAAATGAAGCCGATGACCAGCTCTTTTGCAAACCCGATTGATGTTGTTCCAGTCTCAACCATGCCATTAAAGGACCTTGTTCCTTTTGATGAAGAATATGTGATCCCTAGCGGATCTGATGAAGAAACTCCTTCTGCTGCTACGTCAGAGCAGATGGATGAAGAAATTGAAGTGGATGAAATCCCTTCAACCCCAGTGGTTTCCTCGCCTGTGCCTCAGTTTACTGCTGAAGAGGCAGGCGTTGAAGAAATTGAAGATGAAGATGTGGACATTGGTTGTACCACACCTGTAATGAATGATGACTTTTGGGAAAGGCAGCACCCCAATTCTCCACTCTTCACTCCACTGCAGCAAATTCCTCAGTCCCCGGTCACAACAGTTCAATTGAGATCTGATGAAGCTCGTTAAAACATTCCAGCCGCTAGTGCTGAAGAAAATGAAAATGAAGAATTCAAGAACCAGGCTACCACTGAAGGGGAACCAGACATTCCTCAGCCTGAAGAACCTGATATTGTGATTCCTGAGGTTGTGATGCAACTCACTGACACTCCTCTGCCCAAGCCAAAGGATCCATTCTCCAGGAAGCAGAAATTCAAAACTGATGCCTTCTTTGGCGAGCATGTATTCTTCACGGATTACAACCCTTATGACTCTGCTCGCATAAGGAAAAGGCGTTTTTGGACTGCCAGCCAGGCAAATTTCTATTCCTCGGTGTTGTTCAACAAAGACAAAGTCTTCGATCATGAGCACATTCCTCACGTGGACATGGAATCCCTGCCGTGCTTCGAGGCAGTCCTCAGTGTTCTTCACGATGCTGGACTGTTAAATTTCTGCACTGACATATGTGATTGGAACGAATAACTAATTCTTCAATTTTATGCAACACTGCACATCACTGGAAATTCTAAAGATGTGAATTCATGGGTGCTAGACTGGATGTCTGAAAACACTCACTACAAGGCACCAGCTACTGAATTGCTTCGTGCCTTACCTCTCAGTCCGCCCCTTGAAGGTGCTTGTTGCGTCTACAATGAACCTGAGCTAACCGATCACTAGATGCAAGTGCTGATGAAGCCTTTGAAGCCAGGTCAGACCTTAAGAACAAAATTCCTTGTGAAGGAATTGATGTATGTGCCTCGGACTGTCTATCGCATTCTGACGAAGACATTGAGTCCAATCAGGGGCCACGACTCAAATGAAGAAGAAGTCGTTGGCATCATGAAGAATCTGCTTTTCAATATCATTCATGGCATTCCCATCAACTTCCATGATTTCTTCATGAGGACTCTAGCCAATGTCGCCATGTCACCGTTTGAGCTGAAGCCTTATGCACCTTGGATTATGAGATTCATCAGGACAAGGTCTTCACTCAACTATAAAGCTGATACACTGAACCATTGCTGCTACTTGCCCCCAATTGAAGTCCTCAAACGGACATTTTCCTCGGCTGATGAAAAGGGCAAGGCTACTGCAGTAATTGATGAAGGCATTCGTCCATTGGATGGACAATTTCGCAAGGCTGCATCCTACTCCACCAATGATGACTCTGCCACTCATGACTCTGCCGCCAATGCTCCCAAGCAAAATCCTTAAGGCACAGCACCCAGGGTGATGACTGACCGTGAGCTTCTCCTCAGTCTTCACCAGAAGGTTGATCGCAATCATAAATGGGTCAAGCATCAGTTTGGTTCAATTCTTCACAACATGACTGCTACCCACAATGCAGTGAAGAAAAACCACTACTACCTTCATGAAATCCTCAACCGCACCTGGGTTGTTCTGTTTCAAGTCTACAGTGAAGAAGATCCGAAGACAATGGGTCTCAAGGACGATCTTGACTGGGTTGCACCTCCTCCGAAGAAGTACAAGAAGGTCAAGGTTACTTCCTTGGTGGCCAGCTCCTATTCTTCATCACGTGACACTGATGAACATGAAGATTTGGACGACACTGCGGCAGGCCCTACTCCAACAAACGACCCCAACAATGCTGACGCTCCTTCATCAACTTGATATTCTTCAGGGACGTTAGTCCTCATTTTCAACCCTTTTGGTCATTTGATGACAAAGGGGAAGAAATTTGAGTTAGTCTTCAAGCGGGTCTATCTTATGGGCGTTTTTTCTAAGTTGCAACTCTCGTTCTTTTGAAGACTTTGCTGGATTGAGTTGTAAACTTAAACTCTATGGTGACCTGATACTTTTGCTGTGTTCTTCTGCATTTCAAATTATTCCTCGTTAATATTATTGCACGCATGCTGAATTACATCAATCACCATATTTCATCATGCATTTCAAATTCTTCATATATTATGTCAAATGCGTGTATGAATTACAAGATATAGGGGGAGATCTCCATGATTCAACTCTTCAAATGTGCATTGCTTCAAAAGAAAATTCCTCACTATGCACATCTTCAGGGGGAGTTCTTCTATATCTTGCAATCAAATTCCTCAATATTAGTATTTACACTTCATATGTTTATCCCCGTTGAAAACTTAACCTATATTGTAATCAATCACCAAAAAGGGGGAGATTGTAAGTGCATCTAGTGCCCCTTAGTGATTTTGGTGTATTGAAGACTTATAGGTTAAGGGACTAATGCATTTATGAGTGTACACAGGTCTATAAGTCTATGAGGAGTTTGATATTTACAGAGAAAGTCAACCCCTAAAAATGAAGTTCTTCGATTGAAGACTTTGGATTTCTAAAGACTTTCTGAAGACTTTGAAAGTGAAGAAATTGGTGTGACCTTGAAGACTTAGTATTCATTTGAGGAATGTGAAGCGTGAAGACTTTTGTTTTCGTAGTTTTCATTTTCTCTTTCTTGAGTCATAGGAAACACCGTACTGTTAAAGGGGGTCGAGGAAATACTCAGGAAAATTTTCCATGTGATGCTCAACTCAAAATCCTACACCTACCAATCCCTTCGAGTGAAGCCATTGGAAATCTCATACAGTTCAGTCACATTCTTCAGTGACAGAGACGAAGTTCTTCTGGTCTCTAAGGAATTTGTTCTGACTGAGGAGTTAGGAATTCGCCAGTGCGGATTGCCTACACAGTGAGGAACATGATAGCCCTGAGGAATTTGAACCTCAAATATCCGACCGTTGTTGTGCTATGCGACAGCAGTTGGAACTGGTCTACCAAATCATTGTCTTCACCAAGCCAACTGGTTCTATTTCCTCAACTCTTTCATTTCCTCATTACTGTGTTGTATGCTTGTTCATATCTGTGTTTGAAGACTTTGACTGAAGACTTTCTCAATTTCCTCAGTTCAATTTCTTCAGTCTGTTTGTCTTCATCCTGTGTTATCCTGTGTTTACGCTTTCTGTACTCGGTGCTTGTTTTCATTTCATCATGATGACTAAGCTTGTGTTCTGCTATGCATACTTTTGAGTACTTATTCCGCTGCAAGTAGTTCTTCGCTAAGGAATTTCCTCACCCACAAATTCCTAAGTGAAGAATTTCTAAAAATCGCCTATTCACCCCCCCTCTAGTTGATATAACGCACTTTCAGCGTCCATGAAGTCCAGGCGTTCCAGTACTTCGTCAGCGGGTGCCGAGACGGCACCCTCCTCAAGCACAAGCTCTTATGCTCCGAGCCGGCCGCTATGGCCGCGCTCATGGTGACGGCGGACAAGTACGCCAACACCGACTCCGCCATGAAGATCCAGGTGGCGCTGGGTGAAGCTGGCAAGGCGAAGCCGGTTCCCCCTCCGAAGCCGGCCGGCGAAAGCAGCCGGCAGCAGCATCAGCAGAACAACAAGCGCAAGGCCGACCAGCCGGCCCCGCGTCACGACAACCGGCTCGTCGCGGCCGCCGAGCCCGTGGCGGACCCGGCGGCGAAGCGCCGGCAAACCGACAAGACGGCATGGCAACCCGCCATGAGCTTCGAGCAGATGCTCGACGCCCCTGCAAGCACCACAGCGGCGCAAGACCCTCCACGCACACGCTTTGGCAGTGCGCCATCACCAAGCGCATCAGGAGGGGCGACGTCCCGCCCCCTCCGGCTCCGGCTCCAGGCACGGGACAGCCGCCTCCGCCTCCACCGCCGCCTCCAGCTGACGGCGCGATGCGCGACGACGCCTACCCGGACTAGAAAGCGACCTACATCGTCTTCACCAGCCTCAGCGACGGCAAGCGCAGCGAGCGCCTCCTTTGGCAGGAGGTGAACACCGTCGTCCCGGCCAAGCCGGAGTTGTGCATTGGTCGGATCGCCCGATCACCTGGACCCGGGGGGATCACCCGGTAGTCATGCCGATCCCGGGTGGTTACGCCCTCGTCCTCAACCCCACCATCGTCGCGCGGCGCAAATGCAAGTTCTCCCGAGTCCTCATCGACGGCGGCAGCAGCATCAACCTCCTCTACCGCGACACGATGACCAAGCTCGGCCTCAAGGCCGAGGACCTGGAGCCAACCCGAACGATCTTCCACGGCATCGTGCCCGGCCTCTCCTACTCCCCCATTGGCTGGGTCCGGCTAGATGTCATGTTCGGTGACAGCAGCCACTTCCGGCGCGAATCGATCTGGTTCGAGGTGGTGAACCTGTCCAGCGCATATCACGCGTTGCTGGGCCGGCCTGCGCTCCCCAAGTTCATGGCGGTTCCCCACTATGCGTACCTAAAGATGAAGATGCCAGGTACCAGGGGCCTCATCACCATCACCGGCGATTACCGCAAGTCCCTGGAGTGCGCCCGGGACGGCGCCAACTTGGTCGAGTCGCTGGTCATTGCCGAGGAGTGGCGCCAGCTCGACCGGATCGTCGCCCTGGCAGGCGAGGCCTCCGCCGCGTCGATCCCAACCCCGGACCCGGCCGACGAGGCCGCCTTCAAGCCCTCCAAGGAGACCAAGAAAGGGAAGCTCAACCCAGAAGACCCCATCTGCAGCAAGTACGTTGTCATAGGCGCCCGCCTCGACAGCAAATAGGAAGGCGAGCTCGTCGACTTCCTCCGTGAGAATCGGGATATCTTTGCATGGACCCCCAAGGACATGCCGGGTATCCCGAGGAAGTACGCCGAGCACAAACTTCACGTTCGCAAGGACGCCAAGCCTGTCCGTCAACCCCTACGACGATTTTCAGAAGAGAAGAACCATTGGTGAAGAGGTCGCCAAGCTTTTGGCGGCCGGCTTCATAATGGAAGTGTTTCACCCCGAGTGGCTGGCCAATCCAGTCCTCGTCCTAAAGAAGAACAAGACCCGGCGCATGTGTATCGACTACACCAGCCTCAACAAGGCTTGTCCCAAGGATCCGTTCGCCCTCCCATGGATCGACCAAGTCATCGACTCGACCGCCGGGTGTGAGCTCCTGTCCATCCTGGACGCTTACTCCGGCTACCACCAGATCAAGCTGGACCCGGCCGACGCCCTGAAGACGTCCTTCATCACGCCCTTTGGGGCGTATTGCTACATCACCATGTCGTTCGGCTTGAAGAACGCCGGCGCCACCTTCCAGCACTGCATGCAGAAATGCCTGCTGCCGCAACTCGGCCGCAATATCCACGTATACGTGGACGACATCGTGGTGAAGACCAAGCAGCACCTCACGCTCCTCGACGATTTGAAGGAAACCTTCGCCAACCTCCGCGAATACAAGGTCAAGCTTAACCCGGAAAAATGCGTCTTCGGCGTCCCGGCCGGAAAGCTACTCGGCTTCCTCGTCTCGGAACGCGGCATTGAGGCGAACCCGGAGAAGATCAAGGCCATCGAGCGCATGCGCAAGCCGGCTCGGCTGCGCGATGTCCAGAAGTTCACCGGATGCTTGGCCTCAGTCAGCCGGTTTCTAAGCCGGCTGGGCGAGAGGGCGCTACCCCTGTACCAGCCGATGAAGAAGACGAGCCCGTTCGAATGGAACGCCAAGGCAGACGAGGCCTTCCAAGACCTCAAGCGCATGCTCCCCACCGCACCAGTCCTGGCCGCGCCGACCGACAAGGAGCCGCTGTTGCTCTACATAGCTGCGACCTCGCGGGCGGTCAGCACAGTGCTGGTGGTCGAGCGACCAGAGAAGGGCAAGATCCAAGCCGTCCAGCGCCCAGTCTACTACCTGAGCGAGGTGCTCTCCATCTCCAAGCAGAACTACCCGCACTACCAGAAGATGTGTTACGGCGTATACTTCACCGCCAAGAAGCTGAAGCAGTATTTCCAAGACCACGTTGTCACCGTGGTCAGCACGGCGCCTATCGGAGAAATCATCGGGTGCCGGAATGCCTCTGGCCGGGTTGCCAAATGGGCGATCCAGCTAGCCGGCCACACCATCCTCTACGAGCCCCGCACCGCGATCAAGTCTCAAGCCCTGGCCGACTTCCTCGTCGACTGGACCGAGACCCAGTACTTGTCGCCGCCTCCCGACTCAACGCATTGGCGCATGCACTTCGACGGGTCCAAGATGCGACTCAGCTTGGGGGTCGGCATCGTACTGTCGTCCCCGAAGGGCGACCGGCTCCGCTACGCGCTCCAGATCCACTTCGCCGCCTCCAACAACGTCGCCGAGTACGAAGCCCTTCTGCACGGCCTCCGGCTTGCCAAGTAACTCGGCATCCGGTGCATCCTGTGCTACGGCGAGTCGGACCTGGTGGTGCAGCAGTGCTCCGGCGAATGGGACGCCCGCGACTCCAACATGGCAAGCTACCGCTTCCTCATCCAGAAGCTGTCTGGATCCTTCCTGGGCTGCGAGTTCCTCCACGTCCCGCGCGCGGAGAACGAAGCAGCTGACACGCTCGCCAAGATCGCCTCATCACGACAAGCCATCCCGTCCGACGTCTCCCTCAAGCACCTGCGCAAGGCGTCCGTCAAGCCATCGCCGGACTCTGAGTCCATCCACGTTCCAGACGACTCGGCCGCACCTCAACCCGGCCCGTGGACTGCTGAACCCGGCCCAGGGGCTGCTCAGCTCGACCCGTACCCGGCCATCGCCATCCCCGACCCAGGGGCTGCTCAACCCGGCTCGGGGGCTGCCGACTCGGAACCCACCCTGGTGGCCGTCTTCGCCGTGGTTACGGCTCCATCTTGGGCCCTCCTGATATCAGAATTTTTGGAGAACGGGGTTCTCCCCATGGACGAGACCGAAGCTCGGCAAGTGCAGCGCCTGGCGTCCGCCTACAGCATCATCAACAACGAGCTCGTCAAGCGTAGCTCCACCTGCGTGTTCCAGCGCTGCGTCGAGTAGGAACGGGGCATCGACATCCTCCTCGACATACATCAGGGCGAGTGTGGGCACCACGCCGCATCACGATCCCTGGTGGCCAAGGCGTTCCGCCACGGTTTCTACTGGCCCACAGCCCTCCAAGATGCCGAGTCGCTCGTCCTCAAGTGTGAGGGATGCCAGCGCTTCAGCAAACGCAGCCACCAGCCGGCGTCAGCACTCCGCACCATACCGATTGCCTTGCCCTTCGCGGTCTAAGGACTCGACATGGTGGGACCCTTCAAAACCGCTCGAGGCAGCATGCCGCACTTGCTGGTGGCAGTGGAGAAATTCACCAAGTGGATCGAGGCAAAACCAATCAAGAAACTGGACGAGCCAATGGCCGTCCGGTTCATCAAGGACATAGCGGTGCGCTACGGCATGCCGAACAACATCATCGCCGACAACGGCACCAACTTCGACAAGGGCGCGCTCTAGCAATACTGTTCCGTGTCCGGCATCCGCCTCGACCTGGCCTCCGTTGTGCATCCGCAGTCCAACGGGCAGGTCGAGCGGGCCAATGGACTCATCATGTCCGGCGTCAAGTCGTGACTCGTCGAGCCGCTCATCCGCTCACCCGGCAGCTGGCTTGACGAGTTGCCAGCCGTTCTCTGGAGTCTACGCACCACGCCGAATCGATCGACCGGGTTCACCCCGTTCTTCCTCGTCTACGGAGCCGAAGCCGTCATCCCGACCGACGTCGAGTTCAACTCGCCGCGCGTCGCGATGTACACCGAAGCCGAAGCCAGAGAAGCCCGCGAAGATGGCGTCGACCTGCTCGAAGAAGCACGCCTCCTGGCGCTCAGTCGCTCGGCCATCTACCAGCAAGGCCTGAGGCACTACCACAACAAGAAGATCAAGCCCCTCGCGTTCCGCGAGGGCGACCTCGTCCTTCGACTCGTCCAAGAGCAGGCAGGCCAACACAAGCTGTCCCCTCCATGGGAGAGCCCAGTCATCGTGAGCAGGGCCTTGCGCGACCGCAACGCCTACTACCTCATCGACGCACGCAAGTCAAGGAAGCGCAAGAAGGACACCGCCGGTGAAGAAACGACCCGGCCGTGGAACGCGGAACTCCTCCGCCCGTTTTATAGTTAGCCGCACGAGCGTATGTATCATCGCCTTTTGTAAACGCATGAAACTATGGGGTCCCCGAACGAGACTCGGGTGCTGCCTTTTGCCGACCAATTTATTGTGTCCCTATTTTCTTGCATCTCTATACCACTGAACCCAGCCACCGGTCCGACTCGCTCGACCCGGGGGCTGGCCGGCTCGGTCGCCACCCCGCCGCCTTACTTGGTGATTCCTGATAAAGTTAGGATGCCGCGGTCCCCCACTTCGCCCTAAAGCCACAGATCCAGCTTTGGCTGTCGGCCGGCAAGCACAACGGGCCAAAGCTCCTTTACGCTTCATACACTAAGTCAAAGGCTGCCGGGTCGATGAACCCGGCCCACCATTCATCAAATGAACAGTCGCACGACCGACTGCTTGCCAACCGGCTTCGCCGGATTGCCGCCAGCGGCCCAGTGGGTGTTTCGCTCGCGCTCAACGTTTCGAGGGACCCAAGTCCTGCGCGCTCCTCTCAAAGAACCAAACTCCTTGTCACGGACTGGAGCCTC